>NW_022987597.1:387500-430000 GCF_902827165.1 Trematomus bernacchii
TGAAGCTTCAACGCACGCCGCCGTGTGTAGGGGCCGTTAGGAAACTGTTAGGAAAGTCTCCCTGGTCCCCAGCTTGTCAGAGTTTTGATAAAAAGTCAGATTTTTTTTATTTTTGATAAAATGTCAGAATTTTGATAAAAAGTCAGAATTTTGATAAAAAGTCAGAATTCATTTTGACTACTTCCATTGTTGAGAGGATCAGAAATACATGGATCCTGAGATTGAAGCTCAAGATGGTGACCAGTGATTATTAACATTTTTAAGTATTCAGAAAAAGTCCCAATTTTGAGATTTTGAGAAAAAGTCAGTCGACTCCTCGACTCCTCGACTCCTCGGTCCTCCGGTAGTGACCCGGAAATGAATTTCAGCGCGCCATGTTGAAGGACATCTCATTTCTCTAAATGCACATCGAGGACCGAGCATCGAGCGTGGAGGAGGCTCTCTGGAGGAGCTCTAACCGAGGAGACACTGATGGGTCCTCCACGGTCCTCCACGGCTCCTTCGTGGATGCATTTCCGGGAACAGAGATGTTTCAAAGAGTCGAGACGCACGGCCGGACTGATCTCAGCCAATCACAGCTCTGCATGCATCCCCTGGATATTATTTTATTAACTGCTTTCATCGCGACGTGATGTTTCCAGAGAGAACAGCTGTGAGGTCCGTGCAGAAAGCAGAGCAGTGTGTATCATATATATCACTCAGTATAACAGGCCTACTCTCTTTGCTTTAGTTTAGTAGATATCTACAAACTAAGAGTCCAGATGTTTCTAAAACCATTTAGTGCTTCACAAAATAAAATACACAACGGCTGTAGCCTGATGATATGCTTTAGGAGCTGTAGGTGCGTGTGTGTGGCCCCAGGTGTGTGTGGTACAGTGTGTAGGTGTGTGTGGTACAGTGTGTAGGTGCGTGTGTGTGGTGTAGGTGTGTGTGGTACAGTGTGTAGGTGTGTGTGGTACAGTGTGTAGGTGCGTGTGTGTGGTGGTGCGTGTGTGTGGTACAGTGTGTAGGTGTGTGTGGTACAGTGTGTAGGTGCGTGTGTGTGGTGTAGGTGTGTGTGGTACAGTGTGTGCGTAGATGCAGCGGACAGACAGGTCTCAGTTGGTTTGGTGTCCTCTGCTTACTTGTAATACTTGTAAATAAAACTTTTGGCCCGTCATTTATTTTCCTCATTGTAGCGACTAGAGAGGGGAGAGGGGGGGGGGGGTATATCCAGTCTCTGATAGTGTTACGTTATTATGAGAGTGCTCTGTTTGATTCTGAAATTGTATACATTTATATAAATATTTATATAAATATATATATATGTGTGTGTGTGTGTGTGTGTGTGTGTGTGTGTGTGTGTGTGTGTGTGTGTGTGTGTGTGTGTGTGTGTGTGTGTGTGTGTGTGTGTGTGTGTGTGTGTGTGTGTGTGTGTGTCTGTGTGTATGACCTCATCTGTAGCCTGTTCTTGTCTCATTATACCGCACTGTGAATGAATCAAAGTAAATATAGAAGTCATCATGAACACATCAGTCCATCAGACAGAGGGCTGCTGTGCCTCCTGTCATCATTAATGGACGTCTCTTTAAAATAACCGCTCAGAGGAGAGGAGTTCTCATTTCTCTAACCGCCTGCTGCTTCCCCTCCTCTCTCCTCGGTTCCCCTCCTCTCTCCTCGGTTCCCCTCCTCTCTCCTCGGTTCCCCTCCTCGGCTCCTCGGTTCCCCTCCTCGGTTCCCCTCCTCTCTCCTCGGTTCCCCTCCTCTCTCCTCGCTTCCCCTCCTCGGCTCCTCCGCTCGCATCTCCTGTGGGCGGGACTAAGTCTCGAGGATAGGAGTCGAGGAGGGGAGTCGAGGAGGGGAGTCGAGGAGGGACATTTGATGACATGAGAACGGGCCAGGGTTGTCCGGACCGGCTCCGTTGGAGATCGCGGTCGTTTACGCTGACTTGTGAGAAATCTTTCCATTTTCGATCTGTGTTCACATTCTGAGAATTATAACAACATTAGCCAAGTAACAGTTTGCGCTTTAACTTACAACGACCCCTGATAGATCTCGCGAGAATGTGTATAAATATATATAGATACATTTTCATAACAAAACAATAGAGTGGCGAAGTCCCTCCCCTTCCGGTGGACCTCCATGGGACCTTATTTCGGAAAAATTATGCATTGAAGTCAATGGAGAGAGAAAGATTATCTTTCGATCCCGTTTGAATTGTGCCACGAATTACACATATGATGTTTGTCAATTTAAAAGATAATTTTGCAAGTCAAAAAAAATGTGTGGTAAAACTGTGAAGTAACACATTTGTTTGTGTGAAAGGCTCAATGAACTACATCTCTGGTCAACAACACACGTCACCAAGATGGCCGTCACTACTGTCTTGTCAACACAACGATTAACTACCCTCACTATCAGCACAATGAAACACGTCCTGAAGAATGTCATGCAAAGCTGCCTGCCTGCCTTCCTTTGATTCTCTCTGAACTGCCTGGTCGTTTTAATGTTTAATGTCAACCATTTGTGCAGATAGCATGAAGTAGAGAAGATCGCTAGCGTTAGCGTTAGCATTTCTCCCCCGGGCTTAAATGGTGTATTATAGAATGATCACACCGGTGACAGTACTCTTCAAAGGGTTCACGAAATATGACTACTACTCTTACTGTTTAACATTTTGGGTTACTTAATGTTTCTTCATGTTAAGGCTAATACAAATGACAAGGCTGTAATGCTAACTAACGTGCTAGCTACTAGCTAGCTTGATCCAGACACTCCTGGTCCTTTCATCAGACGGGAAGCGAAAGAACGAGCAAGACCCATTGCTGGTATAACAACCTGGTACTAAGCACACAGGCATCTTGTTAAAGTTATCTTATCTTAGCCAGCGCCATATAGATAGATTCTATCTATATGGCGCTGATCTTAGCTATCTCTTAGTGGAGGAAAACAATTGTGACATCACTTACGCGACTCTGGGATTTGTAGTCTTTCTAGTTACGTATTTTTCATAGTCTTATATTTCAACAGTTTTACGACAAACTGAGACTTTTTTGACTTGGAAATTATTTTTTAAGATTGACAAACATCATATGTGTAATTCATGGCACAATTCAAACGGGATCGAAAGATAGCTTTTCTCTCTCCATTGACTTCAATGCATAATTTTTCAGAAATAAGGTCCCATGGGGCGGAAGTAGATGGGCGTGACTTCGCCACTCTATAGAGGCAACAATCTTGATTCTGATTGGCCAGAAGACTCGAGAAAGATGTTTTATTGAGATGATGATCACTACGTGACAAATGTTTTCAAAACCAGTCAAACGGCTGCTGCGTGCACAGCGTTAGAATATCAGGCCTTCAAAAGAAAAGTTTGACTTTTTTCAAAAACCCTTAACTCAAGTAAAAGTAAAGAGGCTTCGAAATGTACTTCAGTAAAAAGTACCCATAACTTTGTGTCCTTGGGCTCTTCACACGGATGTTCTGTACTCACTGTTCCAGGTCTGATGTGTGTTATATGTAGTAATGGAAAGAGGTATTTGGGTTCAACATGTAAGAAGTAGAAAGTACAGGTATTTGTGTTCAACATGTAAGAAGTAGAAAGTACAGGTATTTGTGTTCAACATGTAAGAAGTAGAAAGTACAGGTATTTGAGTTCAACATGTGAGAAGTAGAAAGTACAGGTATTTGGGTTCAACATGTAAGAAGTAGAAAGTACAGGTATTTGTGTTCAACATGTAAGAAGTAGAAAGTACAGGTATTTGTGTTCAACATGTAAGAAGTAGAAAGTACAGGTATTTGGGTTCAAAATGTAAGAAGTAGAAAGTACAGGTATTTGAGTTCAACATGTAAGAAGTAGAAAGTACAGGTATTTGGGTTCAACATGTAAGAAGTAGAAAGTACAGGTATTTGGGTTCAACATGTAAGAAGTAGAAAGTACAGGTATTTGTGTTCAACATGTAAGAAGTAGAAAGTACAGGTATTTGTGTTCAACATGTAAGAAGTAGAAAGTACAGGTATTTGAGTTCAACATGTGAGAAGTAGAAAGTACAGGTATTTGGGTTCAACATGTAAGAAGTAGAAAGTACAGGTATTTGTGTTCAACATGTAAGAAGTAGAAAGTACAGGTATTTGTGTTCAACATGTAAGAAGTAGAAAGTACAGGTATTTGTGTTCAACATGTAAGAAGTAGAAAGTACAGGTATTTGAGTTCAACATGTAAGAAGTAGAAAGTACAGGTATTTGGGTTCAACATGTAAGAAGTAGAAAGTACAGGTATTTGGGTTCAACATGTAAGAAGTAGAAAGTACAGGTATTTGTGTTCAACATGTAAGAAGTAGAAAGTACAGGTATTTGTGTTCAACATGTAAGAAGTAGAAAGTACAGGTATTTGTGTTCAACATGTAAGAAGTAGAAAGTACAGGTATTTGGGTTCAACATGTAAGAAGTAGAAAGTACAGGTATTTGAGTTCAACATGTGAGAAGTAGAAAGTACAGGTATTTGTGTTCAACATGTAAGAAGTAGAAAGTACAGGTATTTGTGTTCAAAATGTAAGAAGTAGAAAGTACAGGTATTTGTGTTCAACATGTAAGAAGTAGAAAGTACAGGTATTTGGGTTCAACATGTAAGAAGTAGAAAGTACAGGTATTTGGGTTCAACATGTAAGAAGTAGAAAGTACAGGTATTTGTGTTCAAAGTGTAAGAAGTAGAAAGTACAGGTATTTGTGTTCAACATGTAAGAAGTAGAAAGTACAGGTATTTGGGTTCAACATGTGAGAAGTAGAAAGTACAGGTATTTGGGTTCAACATGTAAGAAGTAGAAAGTACAGGTATTTGTGTTCAACATGTAAGAAGTAGAAAGTACAGGTATTTGTGTTCAACATGTAAGAAGTAGAAAGTACAGGTATTTGTGTTCAACATGTAAGAAGTAGAAAGTACAGGTATTTGTGTTCAACATGTAAGAAGTAGAAAGTACAGGTATTTGGGTTCAACATGTAAGAAGTAGAAAGTACAGGTATTTGAGTTCAACATGTGAGAAGTAGAAAGTACAGGTATTTGTGTTCAACATGTAAGAAGTAGAAAGTACAGGTATTTGTGTTCAAAATGTAAGAAGTAGAAAGTACAGGTATTTGTGTTCAACATGTAAGAAGTAGAAAGTACAGGTATTTGGGTTCAACATGTAAGAAGTAGAAAGTACAGTTATTTGGGTTCAACATGTAAGAAGTAGAAAGTACAGGTATTTGTGTTCAAAGTGTAAGAAGTAGAAAGTACAGGTATTTGTGTTCAACATGTAAGAAGTAGAAAGTACAGGTATTTGGTTTCAACATGTGAGAAGTAGAAAGTACAGGTATTTGGGTTCAACATGTAAGAAGTAGAAAGTACAGGTATTTGTGTTCAACATGTAAGAAGTAGAAAGTACAGGTATTTGTGTTCAACATGTGAGAAGTAGAAAGTACAGGTATTTGAGTTCAACATGTAAGAAGTAGAAAGTACAGGTATTTGGGTTCAACATGTGAGAAGTAGAAAGTACAGGTATTTGAGTTCAACATGTAAGAAGTAGAAAGTACAGGTATTTGGGTTCAACATGTAAGAAGTAGAAAGTACAGGTATTTGGGTTCAACATGTAAGAAGTAGAAAGTACAGGTATTTGGGTTCAACATGTAAGAAGTAGAAAGTACAGGTATTTGAGTTCAACATGTAAGAAGTAGAAAGTACAGGTATTTGGGTTCAACATGTAAGAAGTAGAAAGTACAGGTATTTGGGTTCAACATGTAAGAAGTAGAAAGTACAGGTATTTGGGTTCAACATGTAAGAAGTAGAAAGTACAGGTATTTGGGTTCAACATGTAAGAAGTAGAAAGTACAGGTATTTGTGTTCAACATGTGAGAAGTAGAAAGTACAGGTATTTGAGTTCAACATGTAAGAAGTAGAAAGTACAGGTATTTGAGTTCAACATGTAAGAAGTAGAAAGTACAGGTATTTGGGTTCAACATGTAAGAAGTAGAAAGTACAGGTATTTGTGTTCAACATGTAAGAAGTAGAAAGTACAGGTATTTGGGTTCAACATGTAAGAAGTAGAAAGTACAGGTATTTGGGTTCAACATGTAAGAAGTAGAAAGTACAGGTATTTGAGTTCAACATGTGAGAAGTAGAAAGTACAGGTATTTGTGTTCAACATGTAAGAAGTAGAAAGTACAGGTATTTGTGTTCAAAATGTAAGAAGTAGAAAGTACAGGTATTTGTGTTCAACATGTAAGAAGTAGAAAGTACAGGTATTTGGGTTCAACATGTGAGAAGTAGAAAGTACAGGTATTTGGGTTCAACATGTAAGAAGTAGAAAGTACAGGTATTTGTGTTCAACATGTGAGAAGTAGAAAGTACAGGTATTTGAGTTCAACATGTAAGAAGTAGAAAGTACAGGTATTTGAGTTCAACATGTAAGAAGTAGAAAGTACAGGTATTTGGGTTCAACATGTAAGAAGTAGAAAGTACAGGTATTTGGGTTCAACATGTAAGAAGTAGAAAGTACAGGTATTTGGGTTCAACATGTAAGAAGTAGAAAGTACAGGTATTTGGGTTCAACATGTAAGAAGTAGAAAGTACAGGTATTTGTGTTCAACATGTAAGAAGTAGAAAGTACAGGTATTTGAGTTCAACATGTAAGAAGTAGAAAGTACAGGTATTTGAGTTCAACATGTAAGAAGTAGAAAGTACAGGTATTTGGGTTCAACATGTAAGAAGTAGAAAGTACAGGTATTTGAGTTCAACATGTAAGAAGTAGAAAGTACAGGTATTTGAGTTCAACATGTAAGAAATAGAAAGTACAGGTATTTGGGTTCAACATGTAAGAAGTAGAAAGTACAGGTATTTGGGTTCAACATGTAAGAAGTAGAAAGTACAGGTATTTGTGTTCAACATGTAAGAAGTAGAAAGTACAGGTATTTGGGTTCAACATGTAAGAAGTAGAAAGTACAGGTATTTGTGTTCAACATGTAAGAAGTAGAAAGTACAGGTATTTGTGTTCAAAATGTAAGAAGTAGAAAGTACAGGTATTTGGGTTCAACATGTAAGAAGTAGAAAGTACAGGTATTTGGGTTCAACATGTAAGAAGTAGAAAGTACAGGTATTTGTGTTCAAAATGTAAGAAGTAGAAAGTACAGGTATTTGGGTTCAACATGTAAGAAGTAGAAAGTACAGGTATTTGAGTTCAACATGTGAGAAGTAGAAAGTACAGGTATTTGAGTTCAACATGTGAGAAGTAGAAAGTACAGGTATTTGTGTTCAACATGTAAGAAGTAGAAAGTACAGGTATTTGTGTTCAAAATGTAAGAAGTAGAAAGTACAGGTATTTGTGTTCAACATGTAAGAAGTAGAAAGTACAGGTATTTGGGTTCAACATGTAAGAAGTAGAAAGTACAGGTATTTGTGTTCAAAGTGTAAGAAGTAGAAAGTACAGGTATTTGTGTTCAACATGTAAGAAGTAGAAAGTACAGGTATTTGGGTTCAACATGTGAGAAGTAGAAAGTACAGGTATTTGGGTTCAACATGTAAGAAGTAGAAAGTACAGGTATTTGTGTTCAACATGTGAGAAGTAGAAAGTACAGGTATTTGAGTTCAACATGTAAGAAGTAGAAAGTACAGGTATTTGAGTTCAACATGTAAGAAGTAGAAAGTACAGGTATTTGAGTTCAACATGTAAGAAGTAGAAAGTACAGGTATTTGAGTTCAACATGTAAGAAGTAGAAAGTACAGGTATTTGGGTTCAACATGTAAGAAGTAGAAAGTACAGGTATTTGAGTTCAACATGTAAGAAGTAGAAAGTACAGGTATTTGAGTTCAACATGTAAGAAGTAGAAAGTACAGGTATTTGGGTTCAACATGTAAGAAGTAGAAAGTACAGGTATTTGGGTTCAACATGTAAGAAGTAGAAAGTACAGGTATTTGTGTTCAACATGTAAGAAGTAGAAAGTACAGGTATTTGGGTTCAACATGTAAGAAGTAGAAAGTACAGGTATTTGTGTTCAACATGTAAGAAGTAGAAAGTACAGGTATTTGTGTTCAAAATGTAAGAAGTAGAAAGTACAGGTATTTGGGTTCAACATGTAAGAAGTAGAAAGTACAGGTATTTGTGTTCAAAATGTAAGAAGTAGAAAGTACAGGTATTTGGGTTCAACATGTAAGAAGTAGAAAGTACAGGTATTTGGGTTCAACATGTAAGAAGTAGAAAGTACAGGTATTTGGGTTCAAAATGTAAGAAGTAGAAAGTACAGGTATTTGGGTTCAAAATGTAAGAAGTAGAAAGTACAGGTATTTGTGTTCAACATGTAAGAAGTAGAAAGTACAGGTATTTGGGTTCAACATGTAAGAAGTAGAAAGTACAGGTATTTGGGTTCAACATGTAAGAAGTAGAAAGTACAGGTATTTGGGTTCAAAATGTAAGAAGTAGAAAGTACAGGTATTTGGGTTCAACATGTAAGAAGTAGAAAGTACAGGTATTTGGGTTCAACATGTAAGAAGTAGAAAGTACAGGTATTTGGGTTCAAAATGTAAGAAGTAGAAAGTACAGGTATTTGGGTTTTAGGTATTTGGAGTCATTAGCTGTTACCCAGAGAACAGGCTGCAGCTCCTGACTTAAGAGAGGAGAGGAGCTTTAATAGGTTGTGGTAAAATCCTGCTAAATGGGAGAACTACGCC
The DNA here is from genome assembly GCF_902827165.1 of Trematomus bernacchii. Taxonomy (NCBI): domain Eukaryota; kingdom Metazoa; phylum Chordata; class Actinopteri; order Perciformes; family Nototheniidae; genus Trematomus; species Trematomus bernacchii. The sequence continues at coordinate 396,175 of NW_022987597.1, forward strand.
ATCTAGTGTGGTAAATGTGTGCCTGCATTATTAAGACATCACAGTGGATCCATCATCAATGCGTGGAGGATCACTAATGGAACATGATGCTCAACATAACAGTGTCCTTTTTATTTGTTTGTCCTCTGCCATGGGATATGGAATAAAGCAGCTGTTATCAAAAGCCTGACTATCTGCGAGTGATCCGTCACAAAGAGAAGACACAACACAGGGGTTACATTGGGAATACTGCGAAAATGAACTATAGGTTTATTGATCCATTTTTTGTTATCGATGGTCATGAACTTTGTCTTGTGACAAAATAGACTCTCCGTTAGTAAACGTTTACGCTGTGTATAAGTTATTTCTGTGTGTAAAAGTGAGGTAACATGTGTAGATGAATAACATCAACTTGTATTCGTCCCACACATATACACATATAGATGTATTTATATTTGTGTCTGATTTTATACTGAATGTAAAATAACTGAAAAAGACCTCTGTGAGAGAGAGAGAGACTCCTGTCCCACCTCCCCATTTTGTTTTTAGTTGTGCATTGTTATTTGTGCTTGAGAAACATTCCACTTTACTTTTATTTTAATGAACTTAGTAGGAATTATCTTAGTAGTAATTATCGTTCTTTTTCAGATTTCACAGCTGCCTGGGCGTAGCAGCAAGAACCTCCATCTGTGCCTGCACCCAGGTCAAGATCTACAGTGGCTCAAGGGCCTTCACCAGAGCCATCACCACCAAGGACCAGCATCACTACAGCGGCCTCCATCTCCATCTGTGCCTGCCACCAGGTCAAGATACACCTCGGCACAAAGGCCTCCACCACAGCCATCACCATCAACCCAGCCAGCAAAGAAGTCTCGCCTAGCACACGTACCTCCGACACAGCCACCAGCATCAACCCGGGACAATCCCACCTACCTCCCTCCGACACAGCCACCAGCATCAACCCAGGACAATCACACCTACCTCCCTCCAACACAGCCACCAGCATCAACCCGGGACAATCACACCTACCTCCCTCCAACACAGCCACCAGCATCAACCCAGGACAATCACACCTACCTCCCTCCAACACAGCCACCAGCATCAACCCGGGACAATCACACCTACCTCCCTCCAACACAGCCACCAGCATCAACCCGGGACAATCACACCTACCTCCCTCCAACACAGCCACCAGCATCAACCCGGGACAATCCCACCTACCTCCCTCCGACACAGCCACCAGCATCAACCCAGGACAATCACACCTACCTCCCTCCAACACAGCCACCAGCATCAACCCGGGACAATCCCACCTACCTCCCTCCGACACAGCCACCAGCATCAACCCAGGACAATCACACCTACCTCCCTCCAACACAGCCACCAGCATCAACCCGGGACAATCACACCTACCTCCCTCCAACACAGCCACCAGCATCAACCCGGGACAATCACACCTACCTCCCTCCAACACAGCCACCAGCAGCCCATGCACCATCACCCCCACCTACACAGCAGCCAGACCCACTGTCTTGGTAGACGGACAAAGACCATGACACTGCTCCCCCTGTCTTTACATTTATAATGAATAGTTGGTTGAAAAAGTTCTGATATTGTAAATATTGAGATTTTACAGTTTCTTATGTTAACATAAATTGTTGGTTGAAAAAAAAAGTTCTAATGCTCAATTTGTATTTGTACACATCACGTGAACCTTGGTATGGAATATGAAGTCATGAATCAGTCCTGATGTAACTTTTCTGTGGTGAAAGTAGAGGGATGGAACTATTTTACTCAAAATGATAATTTACACATTTTCATTTTAGACATGAATAACACATTTATATTAGGCCTATAGTGTAATTCATATATTTCACAACTTTTGTGAACCAAAGATTTTGGTAAACCAAATCTAAAACGCCCCAAAAAAATAGATGACATGAGTAAATGAGTTGAAGTTTTCCCAAATTTCTCATTTTCAGCTAAGTATCTCATAAGACAGTGCTCTAAGGTGAGTGACTTGCATTTATATCAAGAGCAGAGACTGTCCTGAACATTTTGATATGTAACATATGGGGTGCCATGTTATAAGAAGTACATTTTAAAGGTGATTTAAGGAGATGTCTACAAATCAAGAAAATGTCCTGATACTCCAGAGGGTTAAGGAAAAGGGTTTTAAGGCAATGAAGGCAGGTTTGGTCTGGCTTTACTCTTCACTGATTGGTACAGACACTTTGAACTCAGTGGCTATGGAAATCAGAAGGAGGAGCTCATTATCATATAAAAAAAACGTGCGAAAATTGGCGCGTATATTGGCGCGAAATTTGCGCCAATATACGCCTGTTTTTACAAAAAAACGGGCGAAATAAACGGGCGAATAGCTGCTCGTGGGGGTTTAACCTGTTTAGCCCTGAGCCTGTTTTTCAGGTCTCAGGCTCGAAAATGCCATTCCCAGAACAAATGACCATATCTTCCCTTCTAAAAGGGTTAAATTAATAATCTTTATTCTCAAAGTAATTATAAACCTGTGAGTTGGATGTAGAAGTGTCAGAATCAATATAGATGTTTTTTATTTTAAAGAAAATTCAGATTTTACATAGTAAAAAACTGTAAATGATAGTGTCCGTCCAAAAATTATTTTGTACTTATAGTGAAAACTACCCTTGGATGATGGGTTAGTAGACTAAAAGCTTTAGGAATCCAAAGTACAACATATAATAAGTACCCTGTATCAAGATTCATGCAAAACAAGTGACATTTGACCTTTTTAGAGAGATTTAGCAAAAAGAACCCACTTCTGGGGTCATTTGGGTGGATTTGGTAAACATGTTTTCTACCCTATCTGTAAATGTGTCAATACAGGTTCCAGGAGCTCTGTATATACAGCTCACAATAACATGTTTAGACCTTTCCATACACATGTCTACTGTAACACATTCAAACAAATCATCAACAGCTGTTGTCATGCTCTCCACCACCTTCTAGTTCATTCCTTTATCCATAGATTGCCCCTCCACTCTTATTCCTTCTGTTTGTATAATTCAGTTGGTAGCCATCCATCTCAAAGTCCACACCTCTCTCAGCACTGATCCAGGTCTCTGATATTGCTGTGATGTTGAATGGGTTCTTAAACTGACTTAGATATTCTTTAATGTTGAGGAAGTTGGCATCTAGGCTTCTGCTATTGAAGTGGATCATTGATATGTTCTCTTCTGATTCACACGTTACATCGAATTGCTCTTCTGTGAAATAGTTGCAGCTGTTGTTGATATTGTTCAGTAAGTTGTTTTCCGGATCAATATCATTTTCCATGTCCTGTGCTTTATGCTCTGTATATGCAAACATTTCTAGTCTTGATGGAGAGATGTGTTTATTATCTGGAATGGTCATGGTAGTGTTTTATTTCCGTGACCTGGTCTGATTTGTTTCATTGGTATGTTCCTCCAGGTCCCTGATGATGAACACGTTGTTCTGGGGATCCGTGAAGCTTGATGGAGATGTTGCACTTTGCCGTCCATGTTGATTGGCCTTTCTGGCGATCTCAGCATTTCTTTTAGTGAGGTGTTCATTCATATATACATCCGAGCCCTTAAGCCGTCTTCCCTGTTTCAGAAGTTCAGTTTGATGTTTTCTGTTAGCAAACCTTATTATTATTGCCGGTTTATCTGTTGTATTTCTCCGTGGTAGCGGGTGACAGGCCTCAATGTTGTCGCTGTCAATCTCTTTTCCCTTGGAGTTGAGGAAGGCCGTCACCTGTAGCTCCACAGATGTAGCATCCTCCTCGCTTGTGTCCCCTCCGGTCATCCTCGTCGCCGCCCGGGCGTATGAGCGGGGTTTCGTCTCCAGTCCAGTGATTATGATGTTGTTAATTCGGGTGTATTGTTCCAGCTCGTCCACCCGATTTTCCAGCGAGAATATCCTCTTTTCTTTTTCTGAGTTTTCTAGCCTCAGGGCTTTAACTTCCTCCACCAGGCTCATCATTGTTATCTGTTGCTGTCTTACAACAGATACCTCCTCCGTCAACATGTCTAACGATCGTTTAATGTCGTCAACCTCCTCAGCATGCGGAGGAATCTTTTTTGGTGGCATTGCGTTTTTTGTTTAGGATTATTATATAACGGAGAGAACGAGGAAATGTTAGTTTTCTCTCTGTCTCTCAGACCTCCTCCTCCGATGATCTGATTGGTCAAAAGTCAGTCAGAAAGCGAACAGGAACAGAGAGAGGTGTCATGGGATGGATCTGTCAGGACGTGGCTGGTCCTTCACAGACGGGTGCAGGTCTATGGATGGTCTACCTGTCACATGTATCTGTGAAACATGACGTATCATTTGTGTGTGTGAAGTTATTCTGTGCATGCTCCTGTGATCGATCCTCGACTGTGAACCAACAGAGAAGCGCTTCCTGCTGCACGACTCAATATATGGATGTTAGCTCCACACCATTTACATAAAACATCCAACAGAGGAGACCTTGGACACGCTCAGCCTTTGTGGGGAGGCTGCTGTGTGTTAGCACATGTCAGTGATCACAGAGAACACAAGTGTGAGTCAGGCAGTCAGAGAGTGAACAGCAGACAGAGAGTAGCAGAGATCAGACACACACTCACACAGAGACGCAAACAAAAGGTGCTCCGAGACAGAAACATGTGGCGTTTAAAGAGAGAAATCTGACAGAAACAGGTTCTGATCCCTATTAGCAGTAGCATTAGCATTGGCTATTCTTCCTGGGGTCAACATCAGAATCAGAACCAGGCTTATCACCAGGTAGTTGACTTGGTGTTGTGGTGCATACAGATGTAGCACTCTAGAAAGGACTCCACCCAGCGGATCCCAGTGGCTGGGAGATTAAAGACCTCCCACTATTTCCTGAGAGGGCGTGGCCAAATTTCCCCATTTGTTCAATTACAGGATTGAACCATGAGATGGCGCTTCATTCACTAATACAGTACAGTAGACCTTAGTCTGCAGTGTGGCAGCTCTGCAGGTGTGTTTGCTGAAGAGCATCTCATCACTTCTTTGTTATGGTTTTCACAGGCTAGCTACTATAACGAAAAAACCTCAATATTTTAGATAAAATAAAGTATATCTAATCTTATTATCTTAATTGTAATTTAATAATATATAGTCTTTATATATTAAATCATAACAATGTAAATGTTTACACTTGTTTATTTGTTATGCTCATACTTTTACCTTTACAATAGTTTGCATTAATGTGCAGTATATGTTTAGTAATATTGTTGTGGTGTACACAGTACAGTAGATCGAAGTAAATCAACTCATACATTATCACGTATTATACATTATGTATTATTAAGTAATATCATACATTAACCCCATTATAGCAGACGCCACATTGAATGGATGAACACATTTATGCATCAATAATTACAACGGAGTATTTATAAATATAAAAATACTTATATGTATTTAACACTAATAACATGATTCATTTTACTTTCAGATGATAATACTTTTCACTTGGGCTATTGACGATTTTGAATGCAGGACATTTGCTTCTAACACGTCTTTTCACCTCGGTAAATAATCAGAATACTTCTTCCACCTCTGATTTTAACCCGTCACTGTTTTTAAAACTTTAATTAAACGTTTGATATTTCCAGAGACCCTTTCAGACCGGCAATGCTGCCCTGCATGTGTTGATCACCTTGAGGGGGGCTGTCGAGACTACAGTATTTCATTTGTATTAAAGCCAGACCATTTTGAAATATAACTGTCTGATTTTGTCATTGCACAACATTTGTGAATAAACTGAATTTGTGATTGTGATGGCAATAATATTACAAACATTTTCACAGCCTCTCAGCTTGCAATGTTTTCATTGTTTTATACCATTTATCAAGACCATACCGGCTGGAGAAGAGGGGGGGTGGGAGAGCTTTGTCACACTGATGGCCCGCAGACCCTTTCAGGGTTAAGGGATAGTGGATAGGAGAATTCAAAAGGACTTAGGAGAAGAGACTGCGGTACTTTAGAGAATCGACTGCACTTCCACTATCCGACGTGTTTATGATGCGCCAGCGGACGTCATAAATGTGCGTCTGCTGCTGTGGGGAAACTATGGAAACTACAGTTTTCTATACAGCGGACTACAACATGGATGTTTAATAAGAACGAGGGACTACTGTAAACTCATCTAGAGACTCTGCACCGTGCTCTGATGCTGTTATGCTTTATGAACGGGGACAACAGAGAAACATATTCTTCATGACCAAAGATGGAATTGAAATAAAAATTATTGAATGTATCTTATTCAATGCAGAATACGATTATATCCGTGACAGTGGGAATAAAATACGATATGCTTCAGTGATAAAAGATAAATCCCACTTGTTGTGAGACGACGAGGCTCCATTAAAAATAAACCTATTTTTTAGTGAGTTACTGAGTTTAGGCACGATAATAAAGTTTTCATGAAGTTGAGTAAAGCAAATTCATGATTGTTAGTGCTTTCATGTCAATTCGGCGAACATATGATACATGAAATGATCGTGAGGATGATGATTACAAATCGTTTGTTTGAGCCGGGCTGGATTTCCTGATGAAAAAACAAACCGATGGTTTTGTACTTACGCCAACGTGGATTAAACAACATTATTTTGTTAAATACAAACATGGTGATGTTTTGTAAATGATTACATGTCTCTTATTTAGCACAGAATATGATCCTATCCGTGACATATGGATCTTAACAAAGATCCGCTATATCAGATACCTGTAGATCTATCAGTGTGGAAGCTTTTTAGTCACTGCTCCCCCTGGTGGATCCATGATGCATTGCAGCTGGTTTCATTATCATTTATCAAGGGGGCGTATCAAGTCATGCGGGGGTTTTCCTTTCAGCGAGGGCCGACCCCGTGCCGATCACGGCTCGGTAGGGGCGTCCGAAATGAGGTGCTCCATCTGTACGATGCACTTTCCACTCCTCAGACCAAAGGTAGACTCTTGTAATCAGGTATATATTGATTATATTTCATTAGTAAGAGGCCGGGAAAAAGTATTTTCTTCATGGTGTGATCCAAACGTGTCCAACATATTTTCAAAAGTCCAATGTGTCGTTCCAAAAGTTAAAAAAAAAGTAGAAGTCTATGAGAAAATGTTCTCTCCTGATTCATTGTGCTGGTGTGTTAGCATCCTGCTAGCATCCTGCTAACACAACCACCCGTTGGATCCTCACAGAACAAACTGGTTCATCAATCACGTTGTTTGTTCATTAGAGCTCACCAAGCAGCTGTTTCTTCCTGAGTGTTTCATAAATGATAACTTGTTGTGCAGACTTTCAGCACATTACAAGGTCTTTATGATTCAAATGTTTTCTTTCAAGAACATGCATAACTTGTCAAACACCATAGAAGGAGTACAAAGAAACTGTTTAGTTTAGGGCAATTCTTTAATATCTCTATTAAAGGTAGGGTAGGTAAGTTTGAGAAACCAGCTCGAGTGCGCTAGAATTAGAAAATACACAACCGGAGAAAATCTGCCACTTCCTCACAGAGCCCCTCCTCCAACACACACGAACGCGCACATGACCAATGAGGGCACGAGATAAGTTTGTGCACAGATGGAAGGCTGACAGGCAGGTAGGCCATCCAGTTATTTTAGCCGGGCCGGCTCAGATGATTGGTCGTGCTTTTTACAGTACTACAGCTTCCACAGATGATATTTATTTATGGATTTGTTGTCAAAGCTCTTCAGATATTCATTGATATCGGGATGTTAAGAGCATTCCATGGAATATAACAAAAAGTGTATCTCCAGCCGGTTTCTCAAACTTACCTACCCTACCTTTAAGAGTTTACTGTCTTTGTTTTTAGCTGCATTTGAGAAATAGAAAATGGCAGGATAATCTTATCTCTTATGAAAGAAACGTTCTTTTTAGCTGCTTATTTAAATATCGAATGTATTCACATGTACTTGGCGATGTAGTAATATTATACAAGATCTGGATTCAAAGTGAAACTGGAAGTAAACTGAAGCTTACAAATAATCAATTAAACAAAGTTGTGCTTTTTTAAACGTTACCTTTATTAGATGTTAGTTTCCTGTCTTTCTGGAGAACAACATGAAGAAGACAGATTTTTAAATGACAGAAACTTGGTGCGCTGACAGAAGCTATCAATCACGCAGTATCATTTGTTTATGATAATTACAGCGAGGTATCGGCTGCTGTGACAAAGACCAATTGATCAATACAAATGCAACGTATAGAACATTAAGATTCATTTCATGTCAACTAAGGCTTGTTTTTGAGGTCAAAAGGTAGCAGTTTAGGTTCATGTGACAATATATCACACACACACACACACACACACACACACACACACACACACACACACACACACACACACACACACACACACACACACACACACACACACACACACACACACACACACACACTGATTGGTTTGCTGTTGAATCTAAAAGCCTAAACACACTGAGTCCATATTTATCACTTTTTCTTGTTCTGTTATAGTTCATTAAAACCCTCAAGACGGACAGAAACCTTGCAACCTGAAGTGAGTATGTACTCAGCGTCTGCTAGCTCATTAGGGTCAGGGTCAGCGGCACTCCCAGGGCTAATCATGGATTCACATGAACAAGAAGCTGTCGATTAGCTTCCCAGAGCTCAATGAATACAATTCATCTTGTCCTCCATCCTTTGTTTCATCCGTAGAGTGCACGTGAAAGAGATTACAAGCCACCAGTGAAGGCCATCTCAGAAATGTGCACCTTCTTGGGTTTTTGAGTTTCAAAACAGTACCCTCAAAGTGGGCCAATTGTACAACTTGGTATGTTATATTACCATCATCTGCCGCCCGATGATAAATGAAGTGTGTTCTCAGTTGATGTTGGTATGAAGAGTTCCCGCCCGCCCGCCCGCCGCTGCATTAGCTCAACGTGACTAATGTGTGTTTTATGGACAGCATCACAGCAGCGTCTGGGCAGCACCATTACAATCACGAGAGGCAATAAGGGCGACGAGGAAACCTAAACACATTTTTACGACGCTCGTACATCTTCATAAAACACTCAGCTTACACAGCCATAAAGGAAGAGAGAGGCGTGGAAGCAAAGGACAGTCGAGGAGCTTCTGAAGGTTTATGAAACGGAAATGGACTCCGGCTGAGGAGCGCGTCATTCAGTGTGTGTGTGTGTGTGTGTGTGTGTGTGTGTGTGTGTGTGTATGTGTGTGTGTGTGTGTGTGTGTGTGTGTGTGTGGGTGTTCAATGTCTGCTGTGATTCACACATTAACATCACGTATCCACAGCTGTCCGTTGGCTGCCGTCAGGCTTCAGGAAACTTCACACCCCCGCCCACTGACTCCCCACATGTGTGTTTGCACTGTACAGGCAGATGGGTGTCTGAACAGGTATGACAGGCGCGTGTGTTGGGTGTGTGTGGGAGTAAATCATCTGTTTGTTCAGCCTCGGTGAGATCAGTGACACTCTGCTGATGTGTGTGTGCACGTGGGAGTTCACACAGAACATCTGTTTGTGTTTTTATTTGTATAATGTGAGCGTGCGCACGGGGGTGCAGTGCTACCGGGCAGGTCTTCAAATGTTTGTGTGATGAATTCACGCTTAGCATGTATTTATAGAGTACATTATTTCATCTACACATTCATTATGGGAATATACAAGACTTGAATGAATACTTTAACAACTGTGCCAGATGATTGTCCCGTTAGCAACCGAGCTATCGAGCTTTAATTGGAGTCATTTGGGAACCTTTGCATTTCAATCCAAGTCTCTATCGTCATGTGTTCAGCAGCGTCAGTGACAAACTGAAGTCCTCCTCCAACAGAGCAACATGAATATATATAGGATAGAGAACTAATACAACAGATACAATAGTGCAAGAGAATCTTTTAAGTAAATACAAATACAATAGAAATAGAGTCTATATACAAGAATATGGAATATGATATATTAGATCAATAATTAGCAATCAGATGAATGTTTATGGATGTTCTTCAAAGCGTTCAGGTGTTTAACAGTCGTGTGTCCTGTGGGATGAAACTGACTCAGAGTCTGGTGGTTTTACTTTAAAAACGAGGTGATTTTTGGCAAGATTTTAGAAAGATAATGTGATTTTGGAAGACGTTCTGACACTTGGTACATTGGTTTGAATATAGCTTTGCTGCTTGCTTGACCTCCCTTCTCCTTTTCAAACCGATCTTCTTATTTGAAAAAGGACGAACGAGGACGGACGGAGGAGCTGATTGATCTGCAGCCTGTGGAGGGGAGCAGGTGTCGGGGTCTTCAAGGAAATAAAACCCCGCTTTGTCTTCTCCCGGTGAGCTGAAAGGCAGCCGAGCTTTCTCATTAGTGGTAACGGTGCGTCATCAACTTCCAGTGTGACAGGAACTCATTCCCTCTGGACAAAGGAAGAAGGGAAGGAATACACAGCGGGACAAAGAGAGGCGGCCGGAGTTATTAGAACAGAACAAGCCCAGAGAGATTGGACCGCAGATTCATTGTGTTTGTGCTGAAGTCACTGGTTCTGCCCGATCAGAACCTCTCAATGTCCTGCTAGGACTCTGAAGCTGAAAGAAATGCACATTTAGGGAATTTAATCCCAGGTTTTTAGGCAGTATTCCTTAGACCTAAAGAATAAGTTGAATACAACAAATAATGTCATCTGAAATGTCCCCCCCCCCCCAAACCTGTGAATTCAATGAAATCTTGAAATAGTTGGAACAAGCTGAACGATTCTCTCTTCTTATGTCTCTTTGTGGTGTGTGTGTGTGTGTGTGTGTGTGTGTGTGTGTGTGTGTGTGTGTGTGTGTGTGTGTGTGTGTGTGGTGTGTGTGTGTGTGTGTGTCTGTCTGTCTGTCTGTGTGTGTGGTGTGTGTGTGTGTGTGTGTGTGTGTGTGTGTGTGTGTGTCTGTCTGTCTGTCTGTGTGTGTGTGTGTGTGTGTGTGTGTGTGTGTGTGTGTGTGTCTGTCTGTCTGTCTGTCTGTCTCTGTGTGTGTGTGTGTGTGTGTGTGTGTGTGTGTGTATGTGTGTGTGTGTGTGCGTGTGTATATGTGTGTGTGTGTGATGGTGTGTTGTGTGTGTATGTGTGTGTGTTGTGTGTGTGTGTGTGTGAGTGTGTTGTGTGTGTATGTGTGTGTGTGTGTGTGTGTGTGTGTGTGTGTATGTGGTGTGTGTGTGTGTGTGTGTGTGTGTGTGGTGTGTCTGTCTGTCCTGTGTGTGTGTGTGGTGTGTGTGTGTGTGTGTGTGTGTGTGTGTGTGTGTGTCTGTCTGTCTGTGTATGTGTGTGTGTGTGTGTGTGTGGTGTGTGTGTGTGTGTATGTGTGTGTGTGTGGTGTGTGTGTGTGTGTGTGTGGTGTGGTGCGTGTGTGTGGTGTGTGTGTGTGTGTGTGTGTCTGTCTGTGTTTGTGTGGTGTGTGTGGTGTGTGTGTGTGTGGTGTTGTGTGTGTTTGTGTGATGATTGTGTGTGTTGGCTGTGTGTGGTGTTGTGCTACTAGTTGGTGTGTGGTTGGTGTGGTGTTTTGTATGTGTAGTGTGTGATTGTGTGTATTTGTGTGTGTGTGATGTGTGTCGTGTGTGTTGTGTATGTGTGTTGTGTTGTGTGGTCGTAGTGTGCTGTGGTGTATGTGTGATGTGTCGTGTTGTGTGGTTATTGTGTTGTGTGTGTTGTGTTGTGTCCTGTCTGTCTGGTGTGTGTGTGTGTCGTGTTGTGTGTGTATGTGTGTGTGTGTGTGTGTTGTGGTGTGTATGTGATGTGTGTGTAGTGTGGGGTGTGTGTGGTGTGTCGCTGTGTGTGTAGGTGTGTGTGTGTGTGGTGTGTGAGCTATGGGTGTGTGTGTGTGTGTGTGTGTGTGTGTGTGTGTGTGTGTGTGTGTGTGTGTGTGTGTGTGTGTGTGTGTGTGTGTGTGTGTGTTTAATGATTTCCTTGGTCCTGAAATGCATCAATTGACAACTTGTATCAATCAAATATCAATATCTTTGTCTGTATGAGATCTGGATCTTATGATTCATATGATGTGGTTATAAATAGTCCTCACCTGTTTAACCCTAATTAAAGGCAGACCACGCCCCCACAGTGGTCACTCGATCAATAATCACAATGACAGGCTGCTCCAACACCTCATCAGTGCAAAGTAATAACATATAGAGAAATGCATAATGTCTCATCGTAATAATAAACGAGGTCAATTGGTTCGACAATCCTTTGTAATGCTGAAATATAATTCAAACAGGTGAGGTGCATGAATATAGTTATCATCAATGGCCCCAGAAACTCTTCTCTATTCCAGGCTGTAAACATGTCACTTCTGCTGTACTGATGGGATGTTTAACACGGGGGTCATTGAGACTTCCTCTGGGAGCCTCACGCGGCCATTGGAGGCCAGTTGAGGCGTTCTCTGTGGCGTAGAGGTTGGGTTCAACTGTTTTAGAAACTTGAATGGGCTCTTATGGAAACGGCTCTGCGTGGATAAAGTCCTGACACATTTATATAAGTTTATTCCGCCTCTGACAAGCATCATTTCCTCAGCCAGATCTCCAGTCCATGCACACATATTTCTGACTAAATGGGAAACTGACAAACAGCCTAATGTCGCATTAACCTGTTACGCACGGCCCCCCCGGTACCGGGCGGATAAACGCGTCATTTGCAGGAAACAACGTCTAAGGGATCTTAATATTTAATAAACTATGAATGTTTTATATCCATGTAACGGGAAGAAACTCAGCTAACTGATCTGTTTAATTTTCTTTCTCCAAAAAAAACCCCCACAATGCTAACACTCAGCCTCTGAATTAGCCACGAGCGAATCTTTTTTACCTAAAACGGCACTTAAACTCACAATAACTCCCTTATTACTTATCCTAGATGCACAGCCAACCACTCGTTTTGGGTCTCCTGGAGACACAGAATCGTTTGGTGCCCACCTCAACACTCAGTGATAAACATTTGCGACGCTATAAACGAAAGCGTACATCATAACATGTGGAGCTAGGTAGCTAGAAACGCTAACATGGCTTACCTTGGTCAAAACTGGTCTTCAATGGCATTAAAACGATAAAAAAACGATGCTACAGTTAATCCATAGGTTCATCCAATGTGTCTGTGTCCTCTTTGAAATGATTTCTGATAATCCATAAGCAATACAACTGCTTTTTAGTTTCCAAATGCCAGAGGGAGAGATCGCTCCACTCTGCTGCACATTTACATGCGCGCAGCCCCCACCTTTTCTCTTCACAACGAGTGTGTGTGGGGGCCTCCCCCTTCGATTCTATTGGCTCTAACGGTCAGAAAGAGGTGTCAACCATCAAAATCGAGCAAGAGGGTCCAGAGATATGGAAAAAAACCATTTTCACCCAAATCACCTCAGAGGTGGGGTGGTTTTGGCTAAACCTCTCTAAAAAGGTCAAATGTCACTTGTTTTGCATCAATCTTGATACAGGGTACTTATTATATGTTGTACTTTGGATTCCTAAAGCTTTTAGTCTACTAACCCATCATCCAAGGGTAGTTTTCACTATCTGTAAAAAAGAATCTTTGGACGGACACTATAATTTACAGTTTTTTACTATGTAAAATCTGAATTTTCTTTAAAATAAAAAACATTTATATTGATTCGGACACTTCTACATCCAACTCACAGATGTAACCTTGCTTTGATAAAAGAAATTATTCATATAACCCTTTTAGAAGTTAGGTTGTAGTCATTTGTTTTGGGCATGTCATTTTCGAGCCTGAAACATGAAAAACAGGCTCGGTGCTTAACAGGTTAAAGATACTAATCTTATTCTTGAATCTCCACATCCCACCTGACTCTCCGAGGATGTGAGGAGCAGCGTCAGAGTCACATTTTCATACAAGGTTTCCAGTTCAAATCTTCCATAAGGGCGCAGTGTGAGATTGAACTGCATGTGTGTCGACTTCTCCCAGTGGAAGATGATGACACACACCCATAATTCATCTGCTTACATTCAGTCATTTCTCATTGCCCCCCCCCCCCCCTCCGGTGATGGAGCTATTTTGGGCCGGGAATCCTCTGCGATGCTTCAGATGCCTGCAGAGTAACTGGGTCAGTGGGGGGGGGGGGGGATCCATCACACACTGATTACATGTGCAAGAGACAGATTTATGGATGCAAGGCCCATAATAACCTCTATTAGATCAACATAAACACCGTTCCTCATCATTCTGTGTTACGGTTTGTCTGGTTTGTTTTGGTAAATGTCGTCACGCTCGATCAGCAGTGCAGAAAGGAAGAGGTCCCTTCATGCAGAGGCTTTGCTTTGTGTTGCAGCTGGTGTGATCTAATGGCACGATGCTCTCTCGTTTCATTATATCAGATACCTGTGAAGAATTGTTATAATTAACACATCGACAATTGTTTTGTTATTTCCCAACAAGTGTTTTGTGAGGTCACAGAGACCTTCAACCCCTACATCTGAATCATGAGTCCAAGAGGATGTTCGTCCCAAAACTGAAACGTTCATTAATCAATAATCCGGATAACCAGTTCATAGTTGAATCAAAGTGGATGTTTGAGCCAAAGATGAAGAAAAATACATTCAGAAGATGGTTTGGATGTAAGGTCACATCTACAATCTAATCAGTTCAGCCTCGAGTCCTTAGGAACGTTTCTACCAACGTTGAATACAATCCCTGAATTTTCTGCTTTCAACGAACGGTACAGATCTGAAGTGACCGAGACTATGACCTTCAACCCCCAAATTATATATATCAGTTCATACTTGAGTCAGAATGGACGCCAAAGTTGAAGAAAAAGCTTCCAAATGTAAATGACCCATGACCACCAAAATCAGTTCATCCTTGAGTCCAGTTTGCATGTAAGGTCACAATGATCTTGACCCTTGATCCCGTAGGAAGGTTTCTACCAAAATGTAACAAAATCCCTCCATGTGTTCCTGAGACATCACCTTCATGAACTTTGACCACCAATCTCTAATCAGATAATCTTCGAGTCCCAGAGCGTGTCCGTCTCACCCCGGGCTTCCACCGGGTCCGTCTGCGCCGCGTTACGGCTGCGCCGCGGTTTTGTTCCGACCTCCTACAGCGTCAAACCCGACCGAGCGCGTTTCAGAAGCGGAGCGTCTTGCCTGCCGGCTCGCAGTTTTTGTTGATTTGGGCATATTTCCTGGACAGGCTACTTTGTACAGACAAAGTTAATAATAACTGTAATATTCCAGTTATAAACGACATGAATCAAAGATGTGTTGCTGTATTTTAGTGGTAATCCATTCATCATCATAATTATTCTATATATATAATGTACACAGTGCCTGTAAACCGGAGGAGAACGCTGGCATTTCTCCTCCTACTTGAAAGACTACGGAGGGATAGGGTCTGCACAATGAGTTTATTTTGGGGATTGACTGGATGCTCTGACCGGTCCACTTCCTGCCCGGCACTATGCAACGCCTCGTGTCGCATCGAAAATAGACCAGCCGCGTATTTTTAGCGGAGCCCAGCGCAGAGACGCTTCTGTGACGCTTCTGTGACGCTTCTGGGACGCTTCTGTGACGCTTCTGGGACGCTTCTGTGACGCTTCTGGGACGCTTCTGGGACGCTTCTGTGACGCTTCTGGGACGCTTCTGTGACGCTTCTGGGACGCTTCTGGGGCGCTTCTAGCCGTAACGCGGCGTGTCTGGTGGAATAACACCCATTGACTAGAGTGGCCGCGATCGCTGTGAACGCCGCTGCGCAACCGTAATGCGGCCGTAACCGTAATGCGGCCGTAACCGTAACGCGGCCGTAACCGTAACGCGGCCGTAACCGTAACGCGGCCGTAACCGTAACGCAGCCGTAACCGTAACGCGGCCGTAACCGTAACACGGCCGTAACGCGGCCGTAATGCGGCCGTAACCGTAATGCGGCCGTAATGCGGCCGTAACGCGGCCGTAACGCGGCGCAGACGGACCCGGTGGAATCTAGGGGTTAAATCTAAAGAAATATCCTGAGATATCTGGTTCCAATGGATAGTTTGGATGTGAGATGACAGAGACCATGAACCCTAACGAACAGTTCATCCTCAAGTCCGTAGAAAGGCCAAAGCTGAATAAGATGCCTACCTGCATCCTGAGACATCACGTTCATGACCCCTGACCAACTATTTCAAATCAGCTCATCCTTCAGTCCCAGAGCAAGTTCGTCTTGAATCTAAAGAAACATCCTGAGATATCAGTTTCCAATGGATAGTTTTGATGTGAGAGACCATGAACCCCCACGATCAGTTCATCCTCGAGTCCGTAGGAAGGTTTTTTGAGTTGAATAAAATCCGTCCATGTGATCCGGAGCGAGGAGGGGTCGTACAGACAGACGACACCCTGCAGTCACTCTGCCTCCGGCCTCAGATAGAGCCTGGAGAGGAATACAGAGGGCCAGGGCGTGATGAATCCTGCCCGAGGGCCCATGTTTTTTAAATGATGTGTTGGCACGCTGCAGAGATATGTGAGCACGCTGTTGTGATATCTCACCGGTTTGCAGACAAAGTTAGAGGTCCCTGATGAGTGCCACAGGTACTGAGTGGTGGAGGTGGAAGAATAACTCCGAAATGAGGAGAAATGAATATGAGCGATCGGGCCGCTGACGGGCTGGGTGGCCGTCTGACTGAATACAGTTATTCACAATAACAGTGTGTAGCTGCTGATAACAAGCAATAACATCAGTCGCCTTCCAAAAAGCTCTAGGCAATCCATAAAAACCTGTCCCATGGATAATTAATAACGCAGGGGAAAGTTTGAATATATTCATTTCCCCTCAGCTTTATTTTTTAAAGCTTTTCTGTTGTTGTTTCCCAGCTCTGTTTGGCCCAGAGAGACGAAGAGTCCCATCAAACTGAGCCTGTTTCTGCCACATGAATGTTGATATCTGGAGGAAATCATTTACATATCAGGCCAGGACTCAAAGGCGTATGCTCATATGGGAGAGGAGGCGACTTCTGACATGTGGAGAATGGGAAAGGTTTGCAGTCAGAGGTCAAGCAGAACCAAGAGCCAACGGGACGTGTCCTTCAGAGAACAAGAGATACTGAAGAAGAGGAAATAAAGAACAGTTTTTTACACCAGGCTGTCAGGAGGCAGAACTCTCTCCCCTCTCCCCTCTCCCCCCCCCCCTCCCCCCTCTACCCCTCCCCCCTCCCCCTCCCCTCCCCCCTCTCCCTCTCCCCCCCCTCTCCCCTCTCCCCCCTCCCTCCTCCCCCCCCTCCCCTCTCCCCCTCTCCCCCCTCCCCCCCCCTCCCCTCCCCCTCCCCCCCTCCCCTCTCCCCTCTCCCACTCTCCCCTCTCCCCCCCTCCCCTCTATCCCCTCCTCCCCTCATCTCCTCTCCCCTCCCCTCTCCGCCCCTCCCCTCCCTCCTCGAGCCCCTCCCCTCTCCCCACCTCCCTAGCCTCGCGAACCCTACCCCCCTCCCCTCATCCCCTCTCCCCTCCCCCTCGTGTCCCCCTCGTCCCGCCCCTCGTCCCCTCTCGCGCTCTCACCCTACCCTCGCTACTCACCTCTCACCCCCTCCCCTTCCCGCTCTCCCCACCTCCCATCTCCCTCCCCCCCCCTCCCCTGGACTATAACTCCCCACACACTCAGACACTCAAATCCAGCATCAGACACTGTTTTCACGCTGCGATGGACAGTCTGGCACTAATGTACATTCCCAAAGATATTGAAGTGACTGTTATTTTGTAGATATTGATTGTTGTGTTTTATGTGTGCAAATGTGTAAATGTGTCTGTCGATTGTATATATATATATATAGGATATACATTTTATACATATTTGTATACATATTTGTTTATTTTTATTATTGTATTTTGTATTCGGGATTGTTGGAAAGGTTATTTGTCTGTACAAACACACAGAAAGATTGACATTAAAGTTGATTTTGACTATTACAGCAAACAGACTTCTTAACTCAACCTCTCTCCGACAAAATCACCGTACAAATAAACTGTATTCCCAGTTTGAAGGGAAACATGCTGTGTGGTTGTCCCATTGACCCCCACTGACACTGACTGTTACCCACCCCATAATAACACTATACTACACTTCCTGTGAACAACATCATCAGCTCTCCACTTTAAATACAGTATAAAGTATTTATATATGTAAATATTGTTAATAGCCTTAAGATAGTTTTTAAATATCTGTTATAACAGTCTTGTTTATATTTGTTTTGCTGCATATTCTTCTTTCTGTGTCTCTGTATGCACCCGTTATACCAACGCTAATTCCTTGTATGTGTACAAATATATAATACATGATATATAATGTGTTGCACAGGTCCTCGTTTCTCCGAATGTCTACAGCTAGCATGAAGATTACAAAGTCAGCACGACTAGTCAAAATAAACAGAATTATGGAAAACATACCTGCGGAAATGAGCAGATTGAACGTGTTAATACAGATGAGGCCTTTTGTGAATGAGTACTGCAAGCTTCCTGTACATTATGTTATGTCTCCCAATTGAGGTTAAAATATTGGGAATAAAGATGTTAATTGTCCTTGGCATCTGTGTGACGCGACTGCTTTAAGTCTCAGAGGTTCTTCTCTTCTCTGAAAGTCGACATTAAACGAGCTTCAGTTCAGAGTGAGCCTTTTATTCCTGCTGACAGAGACGTTGAAGAGAAAGAACGACACAAAGGCAGAAAGGCCTTTTGTCTTCTTCATTTCCAGCTCGTTGCATCACTGCCTCCCCGGAGACTCTTCTTTATCTCTGACTCTACTTGAGAAGTTCATCAGTAATCGCTGATGTCCTCTCTGGTATCTGGTGTTCCCTCGTCAAAATGCAGGACACCGAAAAACTTCAAGGACAATATCTTAGACAACATTTACATTCAAAGTAAATTACAAATAATTACAATATTTTAATTAATAATCCTCAATCCGATTTCAGCCACCACCCCTTTCTACTTCTTTAAGGTCATGCTACTATTTATATGCCCCCCCCCTTCCTAGGATATATGACTATTATATTGTTACTCATATCATTTTAATTATACATTTGTCATTTATTACTCTCTTTTTGTCTAATCCCTCAAGCGCACACACACACGCACGCACGCACACACACACACACACACACACACACACACACACACACACACACACGCACACACACACACGCACACACACACACACACACACACACACACGCACACACACACACGCACACACACACGCACACACACACACACAGTTTTTCTTTTCTTTTTTTTGTCTCCATGTATAATTTGTTATTTGTCTTGTATACTTACAAATGCTCCTTATTGTCTTCTGTGTATATGTGACACTGTACGTGATATAATTTTTTTTTTTAAATAACATAAAAGCAAATTAGAAAAACAAAAAACAAAGTAGTCAGAAAAAGCAGACAAATTGTGAACAAAACTAACATTGCTTTTTATTTAAATTAAATACATAATATTTCACATCAAAAGAAACAACAATGGTATGAAATAATGTGATGACAGAACTGTGAACAGAATAGCTGAAACTTTAACAAACTAAATAACTCAGTTACCTCTAATCATCAACCCATGTTTGAATCATTGAGTTAGCTCCGTGTGTTGCTGCTAGCATACATAACACCTGACGTGGAAACGTGACTCGTGGATGGGGCTACAGAGCTGCTAGAGAGACAGTCGAACCCGGTGCATTCCTCCGTCTGGATGTGGAGCACTTTTACAAGATGTTTAGACAGATTGCTCGTGTTACCGCCCTGACATGCTAAACTCTTATTGCACTTTAGGCATCGAGCGAGACGGGTAAAGTTTAACCACACCTCGGAGCGCGTTCTCTCCGCCATCTCCTCCGTGTGTGTGTGTGTTGCTCATAGGTGTTGCTGCATGTAGCAGCTGTGTGTAAACTGCCCCGCCCCCTCGCACACAGACGGGGGAGAGAGATCTCTTGTCTGGATTGGAAAGATCGAAAATACTACAAATAATCATAGACGCATTTTGCAGTCTTTTTGCGTATTAGAAACGGAGTTGGCGACACTAAAACTGCAATGTAATGTTTGTGTAGCAATAATACATATGAGATATCTTTGTTACATGTCTCCAGTACCCATGGGCGTCGCAGTCATTATATGAGGGTGGGACAAGTCCCCCCCACTTTTTCAAATGATTAGTTTAGACCCCCCACTTTTACTATGCGGAAAGTCCGTGAATCGGTCTATCCACTCGCCGCTCTTTGCAGAGCGCTGTGTCAGTGCTTCACTATCAAATGAAATCCATTCCACTTGCTTATTGAGAGAATGCCCAAATCAATGAAACTCCGTTCCATGTTTTCACTGCTACTTTGTACCAAGGCAGATTCTCACATAGCGCGCGCATGTTCAAGGAGTGATGTCATAGTTGGACAGCTCAGATCTGTTGTATGAAGCGATGCCGGTAGCGGAGGTAAGGCACACACACCAAATGTTCAGGAAATGGTTAATACAGCGAAAATCAAAGCTGACGATCTCTTGGTTTGATATGTTTTCTCCCCCAGACAACATGGACATAAGAACATTTTTTTCAAAGAAGAGGAAAGTAAGTCATCAGCTGGTAGCAGTTAATCAGTTAACAGTGATGGCGGTGTCTCACTTCTGGAGAGGAGTTTCGTCTTTATGTCATAATAGAGAGATACCTACTGCTTGGGACTTTGAGTCTTCAAAATGTCCAATGTCACAGACTGGGACTTACTTTAGAGTCAGTTGTATTTACATTCAGTATGACTTGTTATGATTCAATGTGAAAGAGTATACTGCTCAATAAATAATTATCACTTCACCACCTCTCTTGACATCTAGGCACTTGAGAGTGAGTCAGAGGCAGAATACAGGGACAGTGGAGAGAGGTCCATTGCTGAGGTGAGTGATGAAAGGGAAATGACAGTTGAGAGTAAATTGTGATGTGGACTCTCATCCCAGGATTTTAAGGAAATCAGTGGGGATATTGAACAGGAAACATTTCAGTCAAGGGGCATCATATGACCAATATAGACAGAAGAGCAACATTTATTTGAACATTTAAGTCAATGATACCATTCCTAGGTGAACTTAACATCCGTATGGAGTCAGATCAGTCTCAATATTAATAAATGCTCACAGAAGGATTCACAAATGTATTTTGCAATTTATATATAAATGACTCTCCACAACAATATCTCTCAAAGCACTCACAAATATTTATTGTTGTATATAAATGTACAAAAAATGGGCATTTAAACTGCTTTTTATTAATTCAAAGACAGCTCTGAATTAATAATCAAATATGTTTCCTTTCTTTACTACTGGATGAAATTACAAAATGTACCCATCATTTTCCTCATGCTAGTATAGCCACATAAAAGTATCAAACCACCTGTTCAAATGCACCAGAATACAGGAAATCTATTTTTTTTTTCACCCCCCGTTAAAAATGTCCCCCCCACATTCAGGATGCTTCCTACGCCCATGCCAGTACCGATAAAAAGAGAGCTTAATACGGGGTTTGTCAAACAAAGCACATGCTGTAGTCCTAAATGATAGCTGAGGATTCTGGGTAGTGTAGTGTCTTCTGCCATCCTAAACTCCGAAAAAATATTTGTTTCTCCGAATCGAAGCGGAAAAACACAAAAGCATTGCACACAATTTAAGCAAATCAATGTCGTGTAATTAACAAGATAATCTGGTGTTTTTGAGTTGATGAGTAGTGCAGATATCTCTGTAAGATCAATCGACAGTAAGGAGAATAGTTACTTCCGGGTGTAAAATCCTCCGTTATCCAATGGGAATGGACGCTCACATTGCCTTTAAGGGCCGCCGACATGGACCGATGCCGAGCTTCCCTGAGCGTCAAATCCCGCCGCCGATGGGAATACATTGCAATCAGTTGAAAGCTCTTTGCGTCCCTTTATGAAGCTGAAGGAGCCTCGGCGCGTCCCAACTGCACGCCTCGGGACCCTGACCAAGCGTCACTCCTGGACGATTAGGGAGTGAGAGTGTGTTGGAAGAGCAGACGGATGAAGAATGAAGGGCTGACAGATCTGAACAATGAGTCTCGTCCAATCAGAGAGGCTGGATCCTCGAGGACTCTTCCTTGTTCATGTGATGTTCTGGTGTTTTTTTAGTTGTGTTTCTTTCCGTTAACTGTCAAATGGGAACTCAGTATTTTTTTGTACGTTTTTGTGTTTGTCTAATGGCGCTTTTCCACTGCAGCACGTAGCACGGTTTAAACCCGGCCGGCTTTTTTTTGCTTTTCCACTAGGGGTAGTTCCGGCTCAGGGCTACTTTTTCACCTTTTTACTGGCCCTCCAAAATCGAGGTTCTTACCGGGCCAACAACCGGGCTGAATATGCTAAACTAGTGACGTAAACACTCGACTGCTGATTGGTCAGAGAGAATCGCTGACAAGGGGGCTACACCTACAACAACATGAACATATTCTACCGTGATTTAATTGTAATAAACGTTTCAAAATGATGCCGAAGTAACAACATACTGATACCGGTCTGCAGACAGACGGCAGGCGGAAAACCTTTTAAAATGCGTGTTTTCTGAATGGAGATCGGATCGATCAGGCTAAGCTAACGTTGTATATGCTCCGTCCACACTCACAACAACGGCCTACAGACATAAATAAAGCAGCGACTGTATTCTCCATGACACAGGCAGTCTGTGGTTTGTACTTGTTTAACTTTTGTCTAGTTTCTGAACAGATATGAGGAGCTGTGAGCTCTGAGTGCTAACAGCTAACGGCTAACGGCTGATGTTGGTTTTGTGGTTTGCATTGAAGATGACGTCACGGCAGTTTTACGCAGCGTCGCTCCGCCCGCCGAACAGCCGATCGCCCCGCCTACACTGCGTTACTATAGTTACTGCCCCAGGTACTAAACTGTAATGGAAACGCAGCATAAAGTGAGCCTGGCCTACCAAGGCCTAACCATACCGTACTAAGCCGTGCTAGGTCCTGCAGGGGAAAAGCGCCATTATTTTCCTACCATACTGTTATGATTGGCTGTGAATAAGAACATCTAAAGGACAGACTATCTATTTCTATTTATTAGATTTTTTTTTTTAAAGGGGCAGGTAATACAAGATTATTTTCTTCTCCCTGCTCCTTTTCGGGTACGGTGTGTTTATAGAGACATGTTTGGTAAATAATTGTTATAAATTAAGTTGTGCATACCATGAACGGAACAAATAAAATGAAATGAAATGAAAGTGTAGTCTTGTACTTGCTTTCAAGACCCTGGTTCACGGAGGATACCAACAAGTCCTACAAAGACAAGGTGAACTTAACTATGTGCATTTAAAAAAAGGAATAGTTTCAATGAAAACTAAAAGGTACCATGGGGTCAGATTAGAGTTTTCCAAAGGGGGGTTCGTTTAGCAGGAAACACTTGAAATAACCAAAGGATACGTTAAACAAGAAAGTAGAAGGAAAGTGAAGTCAAAGAAAAATATTTCTGCTCAAAAAGTGAGCAATGATTGAGAGTCAGAGCTAAACATCTCACACTGCACTGTCACTTTTATTCATGTACCTTTGTTATTCATGTTTTTATTATCTTTGCTTTTAAATGAGTGTTTTTAAATGCCAGTTTATAATATGTTTCTTAATGTCTTTCATTTTTGTAAAGCACTTTGAATGTCCTTGTGTTGAAAAGTGCTGTATAAATAAACGTGCCTTGCCTAGTCTGTCCTGCTCCAGGTATACATCAGGCTGTGAGACAGAGGTCAGATCTGGAAGTGTCCTCCTGAGTTTCAGTCCAGATGTGTTTTGTTACCACGACCCTCTGCTGTCTCTCAGACCAAGGCTTCTTCCTCTCGCCCAATTAAAAAGGTTGTTATCAGCCGGGACACCCGCCTGGTTCCTGACCTGCTGAGCCTGTGTGTGTCGTCATGGAAACACCTGTCAAAACTCTACAGGTGTGAAGGTGAGGATGAAGATGGGTATGGTCAGAAGTTATTATATTATAAAAGCTGGACAACTGTCTCTGTTGTTGGAAACTCACCTAAAATGTCGGAAATTAAAATTGTTGACAGAAAAAATGGACAAAAAAAAATTACCAAAATGACAGTTGACCAAAACAAATGATTGATTCCCGAAAAAAGAAATAAATGTAATTTTGGCAACTGAAATAAGAAAAGATAAAGAGTAGTTGCGTTGTCTTGTTTGGGGGGGGGTTATAAAGCAACTGTCTCTGTGTCAGAGTTAGTCGTCTCATAACTGGAAGTGTTTGTCAGTATATCTGAAATGACAACCTGGTCTCACCAGAATGCGTGACTCCACCACGACTCCTTAACACCGCAGTGCGTGGTGGAGTCACGCACTCTGCTACATGTACGTGTCTGCACCACGCACTCTGCTACATGTACGTGTCTGCACCACGCACTCTGCTACATGTACGTGTCTGCACCACGCACTCTGCTACATGTACGTGTCTGCACCACGCACTCTGCTACATGTACGTGTCTGCACCACGCACTTTGCTACATGTACGTGTCTGCACCACGCACTCTGCTACATGTACGTGTCTGCACCACGCACTCTGCTACATGTACGTGTCTGCACCAACGCACTCTGCTACATGGTACATGTCTGCACCACGCACTCTGCTACATGTACGTGTCTGCACCACGCACTCTGCTACATGTACATGTCTGCACCACGCACTCTGCTACATGTACGTGTCTGCACCACGCACTCTGCTACATGTACGTGTCTGCACCACGCACTCTGCTACATGTACGTGTCTGCACCACGCACTCTGCTACATGTACGTGTCTGCACCACGCACTTTGCTACATGTACTGTCTGCAACCCACGCACTCTGCTACATGTACGTGTCTGCACCACGCACTCTGCTACATGTACTTGTCTGCACCACGCACTCTGCTACATGTACGTGTCTGCACCACGCACTTTGCTACATGTACGTGTCTGCACCACGCACTCTGCTACATGTACGTGTCTGCACCACGCACTCTGCTACATGTACGTGTCTGCACCACGCACTCTGCTACATGTACGTGTCTGCACCACGCACTCTGCTACATGTACGTGTCTGCACCACGCACTCTGCTACATGTACGTGTCTGCACCACGCACTCTGCTACATGTACGTGTCTGCACCACGCACTTGCTACATGTACGTGTCTGCACCACGCACTCTGCTACATGTACGTGTCTGCCAACCACGCACTCTGCTACATGTACGTGTCGCACCACGCGCTTTGCTACATGTACGTGTCTGCACCACGCACTCTGCTACATGTACGTGTCTGCACCACGCACTCTGCTACATGTACGTGTCTGCACCACGCACTCTGCTACATGTACGTGTCTGCACCACGCACTCTGCTACATGTACGTGTCTGCACCACGCACTCTGCTACATGTACGTGTCTGCACCACGCACTCTGCTACATGTACGTGTCTGCACCACCGCACATCTGCTACATGTACGTGTCTGCACCACGCACTCTGCTACATGTACGTGTCTGCACCACGCACTCTGCTACATGTGCGTGTCTGCACCACGCACTCTGCTACATGTACGTGTCTGCACCACGCAAACAACCCCAATGTAAAGTGAATGAGGCTCCTTTGTCGTGGTGCACGCATTTCTCCAACGTCCCGCATTGAGCTTTTATTCTATAAAACGTTTTTAAAATCTACTTTATAGCTTGTAGTAACTCACGGGAGGCTTCTTTTATTTGATTTGTATTCATAATCATTTTTTGAGTTTACGACGGATATATTCTGTTATTGTTTTGATATTTGTAACAAAAGAGATGTAAAAACCCACAGCAACACAGAACAGATGGTCTTAACATGACCCAGCGCTCTATAGTTAATACAAAACAATAATATCAAAACAAATTATTACTACTAACTTTATTGTGAAATTAAAACCGAACGGTAAAAGAATAGTTTCCGGTCCATTCTGAGGCCCGATCTCTGTAGATAAATAAAGAACTACGACAGATGTGTAATGTTTAATGCAGCCAAACCATTCATTACAATGCATTCATGTGATGACTTTCAAAGAGTAAAGCAAGCACTGCTGAATAAAGTATGATTTCATCTTTTACCAAACGTTTTTTTCATAATGGAATGCAGTTAGAGGTCAACCAATCACAGAGCTTGAGGCAAAGCGGAACAATAGCTGAGGATTCTGGGTAGTGTAGTGTCTTCGGCCGTCCTAAACTCTGAACACATATTTGTTTCTCCGAATCGAAGGGGAAAATTACAAAAGCATTGAACACAATTTAAACCAATCAATGTTGTGTAATGAACAAGATAGTCTGGTGTTTCTGAGTCGATGAGTAGTGCAGATATCTCTGTCCAATCAATGGACAGTAAGGAGAATACTTACTTCCGGGTGTAAAATCCTCCGTTATCCAATGGGAATGGACGCTCAGCTCTCTGCGTCCGTAATACAATAAAGGGGACTTGATCAAATAGGAATATAATTATCTTTTAAATAACGTTAATTAAAGGGAACAATCTATTTGACACAGCTGAAGCTCTGGCCTTCCTTAAAAACTAACTCATTTAATACAAATCACAGTTGTATTTCACACAATGCACTGTTTTTTGAGAACAGAATGTCGTAACTAATGAACCATAATACATTCTGACGAAAAATAAAAATGATTATGAATACAAATAAAATAAAAGAAGCCTCCCGTGAGTTACTACAAGCTATAAAGTAGATTTTAAAAACGTTTTATAGAATAAAAGCTCAATGTTGGACGTTGTAGAAATGGGTGTGTGCACCACGACAAAGGAGCCTCATTCACTTTACATTGGGGTTGTTTGCGTGGTGCAGACACGCACATGTAGCAGAGTGCGTGGTGCAGACACGCACATGTAGCAGAGTGCGTGGTGCAGACACGTACATGTAGCAGAGTGCGTGGTGCAGACACGTACATGTAGCAGAGTGCGTGGTGCAGACACGTACATGTAGCAGAGTGCGTGGTGCAGACACGTACATGTAGCAGAGTGCGTGGTGCAGACACGTACATGTAGCAGAGTGCGTGGTGCAGACACGTACATGTAGCAGAGTGTGTGGTGCAGACACGTACATGTAGCAAAGTGCGTGGTGCAGACACGCACATGTAGCAGAGTGCGTGGTGCAGACACGTACATGTAGCAGAGTGCGTGGTGCAGACACGTACATGTAGCAGAGTGCGTGGGTGCAGACACGTACATGTAGGCAGAGTGCGTGGTGGCAGACACGTACATGTAGCAGAGTGCGTGGTGGCAGACACGTACATGTAGCAGAGTGCGTGGTGCAGACACGTACATTAGCAGAGTGTGTGGTGCAGACACGTACATGTAGCAGAGTGCGTGGTGCAGACACGTACATGTAGCAGAGTGTGTGGTGGGCAGACACGTACATGTAGCAAAGTGCGTGGTGGCAGACACGCACATGTAGCAGAGTGGCGTGGTGCAGACACGTACATGTAGCAGAGTGCGTGGTGGCAAACACGTACATGTAGCAGAGTGCGTGGTGGCAGACACGTACATGTAGCAGAGTGGCGTGGTGCAGACACGTACATGTAGCAGAGTGCGTGGTGCAGACACGTACATGTAGGCAGAGTGCGTGTTGCAGACACGTACATGTATATGCAGAGTGCGTGGTGGCAGACACGCACATGTAGCAGAGTGCGTGGTGCAGACACGTACATGTAGCAGAGGCGTGGTGCAGACACGTACATGTAGCAGAGTGCGTGGTGCAGACACGTACATGTAGCAGAGTGCGTGGTGCAGACACGTACATGTAGCAGAGTGCGTGGTGCAGACACGTACATGTAGCAGAGTGCGTGGTGCAGACCACGTACATGGTAGCAGAGTGGCGTGGTGGCAGACACGTACATGTAGCAGAGTGCGTGGTGCAGACACGTACATGTAGGCAGAGTGCGTGGTGCAGACACGTACATGTAGCAGAGTGCGTGGTGCAGACCACGTACATGTAGCAGAGTGCGTGGTGCAGACACGTACATGTAGCAGAGTGCGTGGTGCAGACACGTACATGTAGCAGAGTGCGTGGTGCAGACACGTACATGTAGCAGAGTGCGTGGTGCAGACACGTACATGTAGCAGAGTGCGTGGTGCAGACACGTACATGTAGCAGAGTGCGCGGTGCAGACACGTACATGTAGCAGAGTGCGCGGTGCAGACACGTACATGTAGCAGAGTGCGTGGTGCAGACACGTACATGTAGCAGAGTGCGTGGTGTAGACACGTACATGTAGCAGAGTGCGTGGTGCAGACACGTACATGTAGCAGAGTGCGTGGTGCAGACACGTACATGTAGCAGAGTGCGTGGTGCAGACACGTACATGTAGCAGAGTGCGTGGTGTAGACACGTACATGTAGCAGAGTGCGTGGTGCAGACACGTACATGTAGCAGAGTGCGTGGTGCAGACACGTACATGTAGCAGAGTGCGTGGTGTAGACACGTACATGTAGCAGAGTGCGTGGTGCAGACACGTACATGTAGCAGAGTGCGTGGTGCAGACACGTACATGTAGCAGAGTGCGTGGTGCAGACACGTACATGTAGCAGAGTGCGTGGTGCAGACACGTACATGTAGCAAAAGTGCGTGGTGCAGACACGTACATGTAGCAGAGTGCGTGGTGCAGACACGTACATGTAGCAGAGTGCGTGGTGCAGACACGTACATGTAGCAGAGTGCGTGGTGCAGACACGTACATGTAGCAGAGTGCGTGGTGCAGACACGTACATGTAGCAGAGTGCGTGGTGCAGACACGTACATGTAGCAGAGTGCGTGGTGCAGACACGTACAGTAGCAGAGTGCGTGGTGCAGACACGTACATGTAGCAAGTGCGTGGTGCAGACACGTACATGTAGCAGAGTGGCGTGGTGCAGACACGTACATGTAGCAGAGTGCGTGGTGCAGACACGTACATGTAGCAGAGTGCGTGGTGCAGACACGTACATGTAGCAGAGTGCGTGGTGCAGACACGTACATGTAGCAAAGTGCGTGGTGCAGACACGTACATGTAGCAGAGTGCGTGGTGCAGACACGTACATGTAGCAGAGTGCGTGGTGCAGACACGTACATGTAGCAAGTGCGTGGTGCATGTAGCAAGGCGTGGTGCAGACACTACATGTAGCAGAGTGCGTGGTGCAGACACGTACATGTAGCAGAGTGCGTGGTGCAGACACGTACATGTAGCAGAGTGCGTGACTCCACCACGCACTGCGGTGTTAAGGAGTCGTGGTGGAGTCACGCATTCTGGTGAGACCAGGTTGGAAATGACTATGATAGCTACGTTAGCTAGCTAGCTTACAGCAGATCTGCAGAGTTTTGTATTTGCAGCGTTTGGTTTCTGCAGCTTTTAGTAAACGCTGCGCATGTCTCCTCAAGTTGCTGAATGTTTTCTAAATGCTGCATGTGTTGTCTGAAGATGTTTCTTCATGTGGAACCTTTGGGTTTTTATACACTGGAAAAGATGCTGCTCGAAAAACAAGTTAAACAATAATGAAAACAAGCTGTTTTCCCTTGAAATAAGTACAAACATCTGCCAATAGAACAAGTGAGCATTAGCTTGGTAAGATTCCCTGAAATAAGAAGGGATATTTAGATAAATCAGATCTTGTAATTATCTGGGAGAACTCATGTTGAACTATATTTGACTAGAACCAGGAAATGTTGTGTTACCAAATGAGCCCCAAATGCTCAAAAGTGTTTCTGTTTTCTGATGTTGGTGATTTTCTAAGTTTCATCTGAGATACAACTCAAAATAAGATGTTTTGACTTAACAAGATGATGCATTGCCTCAAAACAAGAGCCTATATCTCACTGCAGTGTTACTTCTGAAGTGATGATGTCTTATATCAGGTGTAGAGACATATTGTGACTAGATAGTCGTGTATCTGCATCCTTTCTGAAGCTGCAGCGTGTTGTTACCTGTCGGCCTCCGTATGAGAAGTCCTTTAGAGACATCCCTCTGCAGACAAGCGGCTCATCATGAGGTTCCTCCAAGCCTCTTAACGACATGAATCCAATCAGCCCGTTCACCTTCTCTAACACTCAGTCGACCCACACTGTTGCCTGGCAACTCTGTGATTGGCCATGAGGGAATCTCCCCGGCCCACAACAACAGAAACGACTCAGCATTAAAACCAGAGCTACTGAACCTCTGCAGTGTGACGCTTTGGAATTTCTGATCAGAGTCTGAAGAAAGACAGCAGTGAGGTGACACACACACACACACACACACACACACACACACACACACACACACACACACACACACACACACACACACACACACACACACACACACACACACACACACACACACACACACACACACACACACACACACACACACACTCTGAAGAAAGACAGCAGTGAGGTTTTGTTTCGGGGAGGAGCGATTTGTTCTGGATTTCTGTCGGGAAAATGTATAAATATACCTTATATAGGTATGGTCCTACAATATATTATTCAATTATAGCATGATAGGTCCACTTTAAAGGACTGGAGGTTTAATGGTTTAATGGTGGGGATGTTTAGATAATGAAGAAGAGAATTTAAGGGTGGGACCAATTGGATATTTTCTCTCTACTATATAATGTGACTGTGAGCAGAACTTCTTTATCCTCTGAGGATGAAGCTGCTCTGTTCCTGCATTTGAGACACATTTCAATTGTATATTGACTTTCTTTATTACTTTATTAAATATAACTAAAGACAAACTTCGTCCATGAATCATTTATTAAGTAAGTAAGTAAGTAAGTAAAGCTTTATTTATATAGCACCCTTCACAACACGAATGTACAAAGTGCTTTACAGTCAGTGGCGGCGCCAGGGTATGGCTGGGGTAGGCTACAGCCATACCAAGAAATGGCTTAGCCCCACCTTAGCCCCACCATGAAAGTGATGCAAATTCAATTAAATAATAAGCGAAATGCTAAATGTTGAGAACACGGATTGCGAAAATATACGGGTCGTGTCCACAACACACAAACTGATCCTGCTGTAACAACAAGTGCACGTTACTGATGCAATATGGTTGAGACCATTCGGGCTTATAGAAGAGGGGTGCAAGGAATAGTCTAAGTAGTGGGGGAGTTGTATACACTAAAGGTGTGGAAATTCTCTGGCGTTATAATATCAGCGCGGCCGCGGTCAGATCAAAATGCCTCCGAATGCAATTTGAATAGACCTACAGCCAATCAGAGCAACGAAACGTTGGATCTGCGTCATGCCTTATTGATTGAGATCAATCGAAACCGCCATTCAGTATCCCCATTGGATCTTCAACGTGTACTATCATACGTCACGTTCACAGTGATCCCTTTTTATTTACTACAAGACAAATGTGCCGTTTTATTTCATACAGTTCCATTTTGATTGAGACAGGGAAATAATCTAAACCTCACGCATGGCGTTTCACTGTCAAGGGGGGCGATATAGCGTGTATGTAATTACATTGCAAATACTGACTTGAGCACCACCACTGTATGGGTTAGCCCTACCATAGATTACCCAACAAAAATGCTCTGGCGCCGCCACTGTTTACAGTACAGTACACAATTCACAGTACAACTAAAATGTAGAATAAAAGGCATAAAAAGGCATAAAACAACAGCAGGTTATTAGTTTCTCTCAAGAATTTCCTCCACACAGTCGTCCTGAAATATCTAGGAATTGAGACACCCCTCCTCCTCTTCCCCCCCATGAGGGGATCGGTGGTGTTTGTTGAGTTATCCGGGAGGAAGACACCTGCTGATTGAGTCTCCTGTCAGTGAGGACAGCTGTGGGACAGCTTTCTGGTCCTTCAGAGGTGAGTTAATGGAGCGTGTCACCAGAGTCAGGACTTCCTCATGCCTGTTTGCACTCATGGTATAGAAAAAGGCAGTCGTAATGCTTCAGGAGACCAAAAACAAAGCTTTGCAATACAGAAATCTGAAGCTCCCACACTCTATCTGTCCTTCCTCATCATGAAATATAACTACAAAAGAGGTATGCTTCTGAAAAGTGAAATCAATAAAACTCTGATTCTCTTTGTCATACTGCTTGTGAGTTAAAAAGAGAAAGTCTATGTTTTACTATTGTTGCATTCAATCGTCTTTGTGATCAAGAGTTGTCTCTCGCAGGATTCCCAACTGTCTGAATAATTATGATAATTAAACACAAGCAAAAATATAAGATAAAGGAAGCCCTCAAAATCAATGCATTTGAGAATAAATCAGTTTGAGGTGATATGGAGCATTTAACATAAAAGCTAAGTAGTTTTCTGATTTGAACTCAAGGGGACTGATCCAGATTCCTCCAAAGCCTGAGGTGGCACCAAATCTTATTGGTGCAAAGACTTCAGATTTGTTGTGGATTTAACCTGTTACGCACCATCCGCCCGGTCCCCGTCATTTCCAGGAAACAACGTCTAAGGAATCTTAATATTTAATAAACTTTGAATGTTTTATATCCATGTAACGGGAAGAAACTCAGCTAACTGATCTTTTTAATTTTTTTTCCCAAAAAAAACCCACAATGCTAACACTCAGCCTCTGAATTAGCCACGAGCGAAAAAATGTAACCTAAAACGGCACTTAAACTCACTCATAACTCCCTTATTACTTATCCTAGATGCACAGCCAACCACTCGTTTTGGGTCTCCTGGAGACACAGAATCTGGGGGTGCCCACCTCAACACTCAGTGATAAACATTTGCGACGCTATAAACGAAAGCGTACATCATAACATGTGGAGCTAGGTAGCTAGAAACGCTAACATGGCTTACCTTGGTCAAAACTGGTCTTCAATGGCATTAAAACGATAAAAAAACGATACTGCAGTTAATCCATAGGTTCATCCAATGTGTCTGTGTCCTCTTTGAAATGATTTCTGATAATCCATAAGCAATAAAACTGCTTTTTAGCGCGCAGCCCCTACCTTTTCTCTTCACAATGAGTGTGTGTGTGGGGGCCTCCCCCTTCGATTCTATTGGCTCTAACGGTCAGAAAGAGGTGTCAACCATCAAAATCGACCAAGGGGGGCCAGAGATATGGGAAAAAAAACATTTCCACCCAAATCACCTCAGAGGTGGAGGTGGTTTTGGCTAAACCTCTCTAAAAAGGTCAAATGTCACTTGTTTTGCATCAATCTTGATACAGGGTACTTATTATATGTTGTACTTTGGATTCCTAAAGCTTTTAGTCTACTAACCCATCATCCAAGGGTAGCTTTCACTATCTGTAAAAAAGAATTTTTGGACGGACACTATAATTTACAGTTTTTTACTATGTTCAATCTGAATTTTCTTTAAAATAAAAAACATCTATATTGATTCTGACACTTCTACATCCAACTCACAGATGTAACCTCACATACTTATTAGATTATTAAAATGTAAACCAATCTTTTTCATATGGGTGTTTTAGAGTTGTACCCCCTAGATCAGGTCTCTAGTCATTCTGCTCAAAGTGCACCAGATTGAAGCATTTTACTTTAAAATGTTAAAAACAAATCTTTCCGGGGGGGTATACCCCCGGACCCCCCTAGAGGATGTGACGTCCACCCCCCAATTAAAACATGTTCATACAATAATGAATACATTTGAAACCTTCTTTATGTATATAACCAACATGTCAATACGTTTCAGTTTTTGTAGTGTATTGGTCTTTTGTAGAGATTTTTCATTTATTCTTTATATATTCTATTGTGTATTGCTTGGAGGGGGGGGGGGGGACCAAATCATAATCTCGCCTAGGGCACCAAACTGTCTAGGGCCGGCCCTGCAGTTAACAGTACCCTGCTTCCTGTGTTCAGACTTCAGCAGAGGTCATGTTCAAGGTTCAAGGTTCAAGGCTTTGGTCATACGTCATGTGAT
>NW_022987597.1:435000-490000 GCF_902827165.1 Trematomus bernacchii
GAACATACGGACCTCAGCATGACTCTCAGTTTTTAGGAAGGAAATGCCTCAAGACCCGCCTGTTCCACACCGCATTTTACTGACTGTCCTTTACTTTATTTATTTTTTAAACCTTCTATGCTCTTAACCTTTTATTTGTATTTATTTTTATATTGCCATATTTTATCCAATATGCTCCTTTAGATAACTTTTTACTTATTGTTCCTTATAGCTTTGTGAAGCACCTTGAGATGACGTTGTCTTTAAAGTGTGCTATATAAATCAAATGTATTATTATTATATAGAGCGGGATCCACCACAGCCTGTTACAGGCCAAAGTGGCTGGGATTCCTTCGATGGTGTGAGGAGCGGGGAATAGAGCCCCTATCTTGTAAAATTGGGATCTATTTTGTCGTGCTTACAGTTGTTGGTGGACAGAGGGCTTGCTCTTTCCACAGTGAAGGTGTATGCAGCAGCATCTCGTCCTGCCATGAGGGATTTGGCGACAGGTCAGTTTTTGCCCAGCCGCTGATGTCGCGGTTTTCGCGAGGGGTCAGCAGGCTGCGCCCAGTGGTGCGCGCCTCTGCCCCCCCCATAGTGGGGCGAGGGAGGCTAAATTGCACCTCCTCTGCCCGGTGCGTGCGCTGGCATATTATGTGGAGCGCAGGCTGCCCTTAGACACACAGAACAGCTGTTTTCGGCGGTGGAGTAACTGGAAAAGCTCTGACCAAGAAACGCCTGGCAGGCTGGCTTTGTGAATGCATTGCACATGCCTACGGACAGGCGGGGAAAGCCTTCCCCACGGGGGTCTGTGCACACTCTACACGAGCCATGGCTGTATCAACAGCCTTATTTAATGGCGTAAGTAATAATAATAATAATAATAAATTCAATTTATAAAGCACCTTTCATTGCTAACAGCAATCCCAAGGTGCTACAGGAGGCACAAACTAAATAAATAAAAGTGTGTAAGTGTGGAGGGTATGCACGGCGGCATCTTGGTCAACACCAGGTCCCTTCATTAACTTTCATCTCTTGGACACGTCTGGCTCCTTTTCATCGTCTCTGCTTGCTGGAGCAATGCAGGACTGCTGAGGAGGGAGGGGGGCTGTGGGTCAGTGGGCATCTGACCCCCTCCCCGGACGTAATGTGCTTACGTTTCCCGGGCCCCCGGCGAGAGAATGTGAATGTGAAGGACACTGTTCAGGAACTACTTGATGCTCTGTATGTGATGACTCCTTCCATTCTGGAGAGGATCAGAAACACATGGATCCTGAGATTGAAGCTCAAGCCGGAGACCAGGGAGAGTTTGGAGTCTGTAAAGCTTTATTAAAGATGTTTACCGACCATTGTGACCCTGTGTAATCTCATTTATTGTGTGTTTGTTTGACTTGAACTCCTCAGTTCACTGAACCCGTCTTCATTGGTGTTTCAGAGGGAGAGATGTGACGGTTTGTAAGCCCACAGGAAGTTAGTCATGTCTTAATGAGTGAGACAGGCATGACTAATGGAGCGCTGGGTGTTTGGAGGTCGGACGGAGGAGAATCCACCCAGGGCTCAGGAAACACTCTCAGTGAACATAAATAAGTCTGCAGCTCATTTGCATAAACACTGCTTTTGTTTGTAACTGGCTGGGAGCTGCACGGAAACTTTATAAATGTTTGATTCTCATGCAAAACCAGGATGTAATCACAGGTTTAAGTGAGACTAATGTGGATTAACCGATTAATGCTGAAAGGGAAATCATATATTAATAATATGTCAAATTATTGATTGCTATTTTCTACATTACACACATATTACACTGTTATTACACAAATACTACACATTAAATCACCGTAATAACACCCATATCACTCTGTTAATACACCAATATTACACCATAATTACACCGTGTTACACCATTATTACTTCCATGTTACACTGTTATTACACTCATCACAGACATGGACACATTTGAACGGTATCTCCAAAGATACAGAAAGCATTTAAAAACCACAGGACGGCACTGAGTCCGTCTCTCACGGCCAAACGTTTATCAGGAAGGCTCTTTCTAACCTTTGGATTCAAAACAAACAAACTAAAGATTGTTTTCTGACGTCCTCTTCGCTCATCCGAGGCGAACCGTGTCTATTTCCGATAATCCGGGTGTTCTAGTCAGACGGACGTCATGGAGGCAGTCACTTTGCGTAGGACGGTCTTTTTTCATAATGTCGTGAGTGATTGTCTTGAAAAGGGTACTAACAACTCCGCAACAACATCATCTACACCTGTTGCCATGTCGACGTAAAAAACAATAAAACTTCTATATAATTTCTACGTGGCATTTATCCTCTGTCTCTCTCCAGTGAACTACCGGGCCTTCTAGAGCACCTGGAACCGAGGGGAACTCTGAAAGAATAAATCAATATATGATTGGTCGATCAAACTGTCTGTGGGAAAAAGAAACCTGTACTTTTTTCGACAGTACGATTGATTATTTAAAAAGGAATAAAAACGATTTAGCACTCAGCACTTTAATGTACATATTTTATAGTATTTTTACATATAATTATTTTCCCTTTTTTATACAGCTTTCATTTTGATTCAGATATTCTGTGCATGTCTGCTCTGTTGCTGTAGTTTAAAACCCACTTCACTAACTTACACAACTTTGTTTTTACAGTCATTTTCTTTCGCTTTCGTTTTAATTAAGATATATTTTGACATTTGTTACATATTCTTTATAATTATTTCTCGATTTTTGTACTCATGTTTATGATAAAGACATGTTCCCACTCTGTTAATGTAACGCAGCGACACACCAGAGCTGGTTCCTGGTGGGTGAAGCTGCTCCTGAGGCTCTGGGTTCACCTGAGGACGCTCAGACAACTCAGACGGACGTGAGCAGAATATCTCAGATCCTCTCCGGCTCGTTTTCCATATTGAATGAAGTGCAGAAAGAGAGACTCTGGAGGTGTGAGGGTTTCTCTGCCGGACAAAGGATCCTCTGAAGACCTGGAGGAGGGTTCTGCAGCGTCATCGAGAACATTCATTAACCTGTTAAGCCCTGAGCCTGTTTTTCAGGTCTCAGGCTCGAAAATGACATTCCCAGAACAAATGACCATATCTTCCCTTCTAAAAGGGTTAAATTAATAATCTTTTTTCTCAAAGTAATGATAAACCTGTGAGTTGGATGTAGAAAAGTCAGAATCAATATAGATGTTTTTTATTTTAAAGAAAATTCAGATTGAACATAGTAAAAAACTGTAAATGATAGTGTCCGTCCAAAATATTCTTTTTTACTTATAGTGAAAACTACCCTTGGATGATGGGTTAGTAGACTAAAAGCTTTAGGAATCCAAAGTACAACATATAATAAGTACCCTGTATCAAGATTGATGCAAAACAAGTGACATTTGACCTTTTTAGAGAGGTTTAGCAAAAAGAAACCACTTCTGGGGTCATTTGGGTGGATTTTCCATATCTCTGGCCCCCCTTGCTTGATTTTGATGGTTGACACCTCTTTCTGACAGTTAGAGCCAATAGAATCGAAGGGGGAGTCCCCCACACACACATGTTGACTTTTTTCTCAAAATCTCAACATTCTGACTTTTTTTTTTTTATCTTCATCTTCATTTTTTTTCAAAATCTGAACAATTTCAAATGTTGACTTTTTTCTCAAAATCTAAAAATTCTGACTTTTTTTCTCAACATCTTCAAATGTTTACTTTTTTCTCATAATCTTCAAATATTGCCTTTTTTCTCAAAATCTCAACATTCTCACTTTTTTTTCTCTTACCCAGTAACAGCACCACTCGACGGTCTCTTTTGAGGCAAAACAAGTGGAGCTCGGGCAGGAAATGAATGCATGGCACACTGCAGCTCTGCTCTCAGACGTCTCATTTGGGCTCACGGAGAGAGAGAGCGGCTCAGTGGCGGCGCTAATGAGCAGAGAGAGAGAGAGCGGCGCTAATGAGCAGAGAGAGAGAGAGAGGCTCAGTGGCGGCTCTAATGAGCAGAGAGAGAGAGAGAGAGAGAGAGAGAGAGAGAGAGAGAGAGAGAGAGAGAGAGAGAGAGAGAGAGAGAGAGAGAGAGAGAGAGAGAGAGAGAGAGAGAGAGAGAGAGAGAGAGAGAGGCTGATGGATGAGACCTCACTGATTGGATCGTTGTGCAACAACAGAGAGAGTCCAGAGTTCACTCTCAGAAACACGATAACTGCAGATCTGCTGACGGCCTGTGGGTTAGGGATGGAATAATAATAATAGATTACATTTGAATAGCGCCTTTCAAGGGACCCAAGGCCGCTTTACATGGTGAACAAACAAACAAACAAACAAACAAGAGGGGCAAATGATAAAGTAAAAATGCAATAAATAGCAGTGGGACTGTGATGGGTTAGGGGTCAAAGGTCATGGTGAACAGGTGAGTTTTTAGTGATGACTTGAAGATGCCCAGGGAAGCAGCATCTCTGCAAGAAGTGCATGTACCCACACACTGAAGCTGTGTGTGTGTGTGTGTGTGTGTGTGTGTGTGTGTGTGTGTGTGTGTGTGTGTGTTTTCAGTGTTTAGTGTCAGGATGGAGCTCCCATGTTGATGAGAGTATTGTGAAATGGAAGTGTATGATTAATTAACTTATTTGACTTGAAGAACAGCCCTAATTAATATATAAACATGAGATCTTTAGCAAATGTATCCGACACATTCTGCAGATATTACTTTTACAAACAGCTCAAACACTGTGTAGCCATGAAGTCTTTATCAACACCGTTGACTTATATTGTTAAATACACCATTTATGGCATATGTATTGGTGTTATATATATTGTATGATATGACCTTAACCTGTTACGCACCATCCCCCCCGGTACCGGGCGGATAAACGCGTCATTTGCAGGAAACAACGTCTAAGGAATCTTAATATTTAATAAACTATGAATGTTTTATATCCATGTAACGGGAAGAAACTCAGCTAACTGATCTTTTAAAAAAAAAAATCAAAAAACCCCCCACAATGCTAACACTCAGCCTCTGAATTAAACTCACAATAACTCCCTTATTACTTATCCTAGATGCACAGCCAACCCATCGATTAGCATCTCCTGGAGACACAGAATCTGGGGGTGCCCACCTCAACACTCAGTGATAAACATTTGCGACGCTATAAACGAAAGCGTACATCATAACATGTGGAGCTAGGTAGCTAGAAACGCTAACATGGCTTACCTTGGTCAAAACTGGTCTTCAATGGCATTAAAACGATAAAAAACGATGCTGCAGTTAATCCATAGGTTCATCCAATGTGTCTGTGTCCTCTTTGAAATGATTTCTGATAATCCATAAGCAATAAAACTGCTTTTTCGTGCCAGAGCTAGAGATCGCTTCACTCTGCTGCACATTTACATGCGCACAGCCCCCACCTTTTCTCTTCACAATGAGTGTGTGTGGGGGCCTCCCCCTTCGATTCTATTGGCTCTAACGGTCAGAAAGAGGTGTCAACCATCAAAATCGAGCAAGGGGGGCCAGAGATATGGAAAAAAAAACATTTTCACCCAAATCACCTCAGAGGTGGGGTGGTTTTGGCTAAATCTCTCTAAAAGGTCAAATTTCACTTGTTTTGCATAAATCTTGATACAGGGTACTTATTATATGTTGTACTTTGGATTCCTAAAGCTTTTAGTCTACTAACCCATCATCCAAGGGTAGTTTTCACTATCTGTAAAAAAGAATCTTTGGACGGACACTATAATTTACAGTTTTTTACTATGTAAAATCTGAATTTTCTTTAAAATAAAAAACATCTATATTGATTCTGACACTTCTACATCCAACTCACAGATGTAACCTTGCTTTGATAAAAGAAATTATTCATATAACCCTTTTAGAAGTTAAGTTGTAGTCATTTGTTTTGGGCATGTCATTTTCGAGCCTGAAACATGAAAAACAGGCTTGGTGCTTAACAGGTGAAGTGCTTTGACAATATATCCATAAAAAAATATCATCTGTGGAAGCCGTAGTACTGTAAAAAGCACGACCAATCATCTGAGCTCTGAGCCGGCCCGGCTAAAATAATTGGATGGCCTACCTGCCTGTCAGCCTTCCATCTGTGCACAAACTTATTGTGTATTTTCAAATTCTAGCGCACACGAGCTGGTTTTCTCAAACTTACCTACCCCACCTTTAACTTCTTGTGTAATAAAAGTATTTGCATTTATTGGACTTGAACTTCACATGTTTATAGAATTTAGTTTTAGCCTGTTAGCCCCCCCCCCCTGCAGATCTGGGCAGTCTGCAGTTCAAATGATTTTGTATTAATGATTTGTATTCCACTGACTTCAGACACACTGCACCATCTCCTGACTTCTGTGGTAGCTTAGCAACAGTTGCTGTACTCAGGAGGGGTGTGCCAGTTCACACAACCACACACACACACGCACGCACGCACGCACGCACGCACGCACGCACGCACACACACACACACACTCTCCTATAGAGGCTTGTATACTGTGCTGCAGGCAAACAGAATGTGTTGTTCACATTCAGATACTCACATCCGTATAATACAACCTAAATATCTCTGTTTACTACATTTCTATTTCAGAGGTGAATATTGTTCTCTTCACTCCCTGACATTAACCCGGCAGCGACTCATGGTCATTATTTTGAAGATTTTACAG
Organism: Trematomus bernacchii; assembly: GCF_902827165.1. Lineage (NCBI taxonomy): Eukaryota > Metazoa > Chordata > Actinopteri > Perciformes > Nototheniidae > Trematomus > Trematomus bernacchii. Next base: position 441,636 of record NW_022987597.1, read on the forward strand.
ACAGAAAACACGATGCCGCATTAAAGATTAACTCAGACACAAATAAATAATGACACCTTCGATAACCAACACTCAAAATGCTTTTAGCTCTGAATTGCATTAACATTTCTTACACTGATTGTTCAAGTGTCGTCTCATTTCAGGACAACACAATATTTGAATGAAAAATATGGATTTAATTATATTTTAAAAACTAAAACTCCTTAAATCTTTTCCCTCTTTGCTACCCATATATCTATATATATATATATATGACGCCACCTCCACTTGCATCCTAAAATACTACTTCTCCTCCTCCTCAATGTACTTCTCTCCTGCAGACCATAGGTGGGAAGTAGTGGAGTACAAATACTTTGTTACTGTACTTACATGTTTCTGGTATCAGTACTATACTCCACTACTTATTTTTCTGACCACTTTTTACTTTGACTTCTTACATGTTGAACACAAATACCTGTACTTTCTACTTCTTACATGTTGAACACAACATACCCTGTACTTTCTACTTCTTACATGTTGAACCCAAATACCTGTACTTTCTACTTGTTACATGTTGAACACAAATACCTGTACTTTCTACTTCTTACATGTTGAACACAAATACCTGTACTTACTACTTCTTACATGTTGAACACAAATACCTGTACTTTATACGTCTTACATGTTGAACACAAATACCTGTACTTTCTACTCTTACATGTTGAACAAAATACCTGTACTTTCCTACTTCTTACATGTTGAACACAAATACCTGTAAGCTTTCTTACATGTTACTTCTTTACATGTTGAACACAAATACCTGTACTTTCTACTTCTTACATGTTGAACACAAATACCTGTACTTTCTACTTCTTACATGTTGAACCCAAATACCTGTACTTTCTACTTGTTACATGTTGAACACAAATACCTGTACTTTCTACTTCTCACATGTTGAACACAAATACCTGTACTTTCTACTTGTTACATGTTGAACACAAATACCTGTACTTTCTACGTCTTACATGTTGAACACAAATACCTGTACTTTCTACTTCTTACATGTTGAACTCAAATACCTGTACTTTCTACTTCTTACATGTTGAACACAAATACCTGTACTTTCTACTTCTTACATGTTGAACACAAATACCTGTACTTTCTACTTCTCACATGTTGAACTCAAATACCTGTACTTTCTACTTCTCACATGTTGAACTCAAATACCTGTACTTTCTACTTCTTACATGTTGAACACAAATACCTGTACTTTCTACTTCTTACATGTTGAACACAAATACCTGTACTTTCTACCTTACATGTTGAACACAAATACCTGTACTTTCTACTTCTTACATGTTGAACACAAATACCTGTACTTTCTACTTGTTACATGTTGAACACAAATACCTGTACTTTCTACGTCTTACATGTTGAACACAAATACCTGTACTTTCTACGTCTTACATGTTGAACACAAATACCTGTACTTTCTACTTCTTACATGTTGAACACAAATACCTGTACTTTCTACTTCTTACATGTTGAACACAAATACCTGTACTTTCTACTTCTTACATGTTGAACACAAATACCTGTACTTTCTACTTCTTACATGTTGAACACAAATACCTGTACTTTCTACTTCTTACATGTTGAACACAAATACCTGTACTTTCTACGTCTTACATGTTGAACACAAATACCTGTACTTTCTACTTCTTACATGTTGAACACAAATACCTGTACTTTCTTCTTACATGTTGAACACAAATACCTGTACTTTCTACGTCTTACATGTTGAACACAAATACCTGTACTTTCTACTTCTTACATGTTGAACACAAATACCTGTACTTTCTACGTCTTACATGTTGAACACAAATACCTGTACTTTCTACGTCTTACATGTTGAACACAAATACCTGTACTTTCTACTTCTTACATTTTGAACACAAATACCTGTACTTTCTACTTCTTACATGTTGAACACAAATGTACCTGTACTTCTACTTCTTACATAGTTGAAGAACCAAATACCTGTAACTTTCCTACTTCTTACATGTTGAACTCAAATACATGTACGTTCTAACGTCTTACATAGTTGAACACCAAAATACCTGTATTCTTTCTAATTCTGCGGCTTACATGTGTCTGAAGCACAAATACCTGTACTTTCTACGTTCGTATACATGTTGAACACAAATACCCTGTAATTTCTACTTCTTACATGTTGAACACAAAATACCTGGGGGTTACTTTCCTACTCTTACATGTTGAAACACAAATACCTGTTACTATTCATACTAACTATCCTTACAACTGTTGAACAGACAAATACCTTGTATTCTACTTCTTACAAGGTTGAACAACAATACCCTGTACTTTCTACTTCTTACATGTTGAACACAAATACCTGTACTTTCTACTTCTTACATGTTGAACACAAATACCTGTACTTTCTACTTCTTACATGTTGAACACAAATACCTGTACTTTCTACTTGTTACATGTTGAACCCAAATACCTGTACTTTCTACTTCTTACATGTTGAACCCAAATACCTGTACTTTCTACTTCTTACATGTTGAACACAAATACCTGTACTTTCTACTTCTTACATGTTGAACACAAATACCTGTACTTTCTACTTCTTACATGTTGAACACAAAATACCTGTACTTTCTTTCTACTTCTTACATGTTGAACCCAATACCTGTACTTTCTACTTCTTACATTGATTGAAACACAAATACCTGTACTTTCTACTTCTTACATGTTGAACACAAATACCTGTACTTTCTACTTATTCCTTCTACATGTTGACCACAAATACCTGTACTTCTACTTCTTACATGGTTGAACACATACATGTACTTTCTACTTCTCACATGGGTTGCACACAAATACCTGTACTTTCTACTTCTTACATGTTGAACACAAATACCTGTACTTTCGTACTACTAATGTTACCAATTTGTTGAACACAAATACCTGTACTTTTCTACTTCTCACATGTTGAACCCAAATACCTGTACTTTCTACTTCTCACATGTTGAACCCAAATACCTGTACTTTCTACTTCTTACATGTTGAACACAAATACCTGTACTTTCTACTTCTCACATGTTGAACACAAATACCTGTACTTTCTACTTCTTACATTTCTAACACAAATACCTGTACTTTCTACTTCTTACATGTTGAACACAAATACCTGTACTTTCTACTTCTTACATGTTGAACACAAATACCTGTACTTTCTACTTCTTACATGTTGAACCCAAATACCTGTACTTTCTACTTCTTACATATTGAACACAAATACCTGTACTTTCTACTTCTTACATGTTGAACCCAAATACCTGTACTTTCTACTTCTCACATGTTGAACACAAATACCTGTACTTTCTACTTCTTACATTTCTAACACAAATACCTGTACTTTCTACTTCTCACATGTTGAACACAAATACCTGTACTTTCTACTTCTTACATTTCTAACACAAATACCTGTACTTTCACTTCTCACATGTTGAACACAAATACCTGTACTTTCTACTTCTTACATGTTAACACAAATACCTGTACTTTCTACTTCTTCACATGTTGAACACAAATACCTGTACTTTCTACTTCTCACATGTTGAACCAAATACCTGTACTTTCTACTCACATGTTGAACACAAATACCTGTACTTTCTACTTCTTACATTCTGAACACAATACCTGTACTTTCTACTTCTTACATGTTGAACACAAATACCTGTACTTTCTACTTCTCACATGTTGAACACAAATACCTGTACTTTCTACTTCTTACATGTTGAACACAAATACCTGTACTTTCTACTCTTACATGTTGAACACAAATACCTGTACTTTCTACTTTACATGTTTGAACACAAATACCTGTACTTTCTACTTCTTACATGTTGAACCCAAATACCTGTACTTTCTACTTCTTACATGTTGAACACAAATACCTGTACTTTCTACTTCTCACATGTTGAACCCAAATACCTGTACTTTCTACTTCTTACATGTTGAACACAAATACCTGTACTTTCTACTTCTACATGTTGAACACAAATACCTGTACTTTCTACTTCTTACATTTCTAACCAAATACCTGTACTTTCTACTTCTACATGTTGTACCTTTTTGTCACCTGTACTTTCTACTTCACATGTTGAACCCAAATACCTTTTTCTTATGTACTTGACTTTCTACATGTGTTGAACCCAAATACCTGTACTTTCTACTTCTTACATGTTGAACACAATACCTGTTTCTTTTCACATGTGTTGTACTTTCTACTTCTTACATTTCTAACACAAATACCTGTACTTTCTACTTCTCACATGTTGAACCAAATCCTGTACTTTCTACTTCTTACATGTTAACACAAATACCTGTACTTTCTACTTTTACATGTTGAACCCAAATACCTGTACTTTCTACTTCTTACATGTTGAACACAAATACCTGTACTTTCTACTTCTCACATGTTGAACACAAATACCTGTACTTTCTACTTCTTACATGTTGAACACAAATACCTGTACTTTCTACTTCTTACATGTTGAACCCAAATACCTGTACTTTCTACTTCTTACATGTTGAACACAAATACCTGTACTTTCTACTTCTTACATGTTGAACACTAATACCTGTACTTTCTACTTCTTACATGTTGAACTCAAATACCTGTACTTTCTACTTCTTACATGTTGAACACAAATACCTGTACTTTCTACTTCTTACATGTTGAACACAAATACCTGTACTTTCTACTTCTTACATGTTGAACCCAAATACCTGTACTTTCTACTTCTTACATGTTGAACACTAATACCTGTACTTTCTACTTCTTACATGTTGAACACAAATACCTGTACTTTCTACTTCTTACATGTTGAACACAAATACCTGTACTTTCTACTTCTCACATGTTGAACACAAATACCTGTACTTTCTACTTCTTACATGTTGAACACTATACCTGTACTTTACTTCTTACATGTTGAACACAAATACCTGTACTTTCTACTTCTTACATGTTGAACTCAAATACCTGTACTTTCTACTTCTCACATGTTGAACACAAATACCTGTACTTTCTACTTCTTACATGTTGAACTCAAATACCTGTACTTTCTACTTCTCACGTGTTGAACATCAAATACATGTACTTTCTACTTCTCACATTTCCCAAACAGGCTGGTTTCCTTTAGTTTTGAATGTGTGTTTGGTGGCGTGATCATTATTATTTAGAGTCATTGCGTGCCTATTGATTTGAACACGATCCGTGTATCCATCATTTCCTGGTCTTCTCTAAAGAAGAGGGACCAATGAAAACGTTGTCATGTTGCCGTTGTTCAGCATGGAAACATTCATTAGCTAACAATGACATTATTGTTCTATTAATATAAAGGGAGGTCAGGTACTCTTTAAAACAGCTGCTAGTTATGGGTACTTTTTACTGAAGTACATTTCAAAAGCCTCTTTACTTTGACTTGAGGAAAGAAGTTTAGTCAGTACTTCTACTTTCACCAGAGTATTTTTAAACACGAGTATCTGTACTTCTACTTGAGTAAAGGATGTGTGTACTTCTACTTGAGTAAAGGATGTGTGTAACATCTCTCCTGCAGACAGACGTATAGAAACCTCGACATGCTACGTTCTGAAGGGATAAACGTTGATATTTCTTGCAGCTCTTCTGGAATCGTATAACTTTCTCTCATCGGGGCGTCGAGCAAAGTTCAGACAGTCTTCAGTTTGAGAATCAGCTTAAAATATGAACATCAGAGTGAAAGAAAATGAGATTTTGTGGACCACAGCGACAGGATCAGGATCCAGATGATGGATGTTAATATCGTACCACAAAATGTATATTTGAACATCGCTCCCCATCCACCAGATGGAGGGTAATGTTGAATCCTCAGTATTTGTCACTACACATTTTAATATACACTTCAGCTCAGGCAGAGGTAATTCTGTGATAGCTGTTTGTCTGGGTGCAGTACCTGGGTTTCACCTGCAGGGGTTCTTCCTGCTGCCGATTATCCAAAGTCAAAGTCAACTTTATTGTCAATCTTTCAGTTTGTGTGTACAGAGAGAGAGATGGAAATACCGGTTCCCACAATCCGTGAATACAAAATACAAAAATATATAAAAATATGTGTACAAATATGTATATATACACAATCAACAGACACATTTATACATATGCACACATTAAAGGTGGGGTAGGTAAGTTTGAGAAACCGGCTGGAGATACACTTGTTGTTATATTCCATGGAATGCTCTTAACATCCCGATAGCAATGAATATCTGAAGTGCTTTGACAAAAAATCCATAAATAAATATCATCTGAGGAAGCTGTAATACTGTAAAAGCACGACCAATCATCTGAGCCGGCCAGGCTAAAATAATGGATGGCCTACCTGCCTGTCAGCCTTCCATCTGTGCACAAACTTATCTGGTGCCCTCATTGGTCATGTGCGCGTTCGTGTGTGTTGGAGGAGGGGCTCTGTGAGGAAGTGGCAGATTTTCTCCGGCTGTGTATTTTCAAATTCTAGCGATCTCGAGCTGGTTTCTCCAAACGTACCTACCCCACCTTTAAGACCTGAATAAAAGCACGTCATCCAGGCTGTTTGCAGCGACTCACAGATGCAATCACTTGTTGACGTCAGCGCTGTGCGGAGGCTTTTCTTTGAACACAATGAGAGGAGATCCCAGGAGAGCCTTTGATCTCCTTTGATCTCCTGCTGCTGGCCCACGTGCTCCTTCCCCCTCTGCTCTGTCTGCTGTGTGTGAGGAGGAGCTGCTGTGTGTGAGGAGGAGCTGCTGTGTGGAGGAGGAGCTGCTGTGTGTGAGGAGGAGCTGTGGGAGGAGGAGGAGGTGCTGTGTGTGAGGAGGAGCTGCTGTGAGGAGGAGCTGCTGTGAGGAGGAGCTGCTGTGAGGAGGAGCTGCTGTGAGGAGGAGCTGCTGTGAGGAGGAGCTGCTGTGAGGAGGAGCTGCTGTGAGGAGGAGGAGCTGTGAGGAGGAGGAGCTGCTGTGAGGAGGAGGAGCTGCTGTGAGGAGGAGCTGCTGTGAGGAGGAGCTGCTGTGAGGAGGAGCTGCTGTGAGGAGGAGCTGCTGTGTGTGAGGAGGAGCTGCTGTGAGGAGGAGCTGCTGTGAGGAGGAGCTGCTGTGAGGAGGAGCTGCTGTGAGGAGGAGCTGCTGTGAGGAGGAGCTGCTGTGAGGAGGAGCTGCTGTGAGGAGGAGCTGCTGTGAGGAGGAGCTGCTGTGAGGAGGAGGCTGTGAGGAGGAGCTGCTGTGAGGAGGAGCTGCTGTGAGGAGGAGCTGCTGTGAGGAGGAGAGCTGTGAGGAGGAGCTGCGTGAGGAGGAGCTGCTGTGAGGAGGAGCTGCTGTGAGGAGGAGCTGCTGTGAGGAGGAGCTGCTGTGAGGAGGAGCTGCTGTGAGGAGGAGCTGCTGTGAGGAGGAGCTGCTGTGAGGAGGAGCTGCTGTGAGGAGGAGCTGCTGTGAGGAGGAGCTGCTGTGAGGAGGAGCTGCTGTGAGGAGGAGCTGCTGTGAGGAGGAGCTGGGCGTCTTCGCCTGTCAGGAGATCCTTTATTTTCTTTCTTTAATGTTTAAATCTGAGCTCCGTCTCACTTTCTGCTTTCAGACGTGATCTCAGTTTAGAGAGTAGTGTGGTCATAGAGGGCAGATAGAGGGCAGATAGAGGGCAGATAGAGGGCAGATAGAGGGCAGATAGAGGGCAGAGATAGAGGGCAGATAGAGGGCAGATAGAGGGCAGATAGAGGGCAGATAGAGAGTAGTGTGGTCATAGAGGGCAGATAGAGGGCAGATAGAGGGCAGATAGAGGGCAGATAGAGGGCAGATAGAGAGTAGTGTGGTCATAGAGGGCAGATAGAGGGTAGATAGAGGGCAGATAGAGGGCAGATAGAGGGCAGATAGAGGGCAGATAGAGGGCAGATAGAGGGCAGATAGAGGGCAGATAGAGGGCAGATAGAGGGTAGATAGAGGGTAGATAGAGGGCAGATAGAGGGCTGATAGAGGGCAGATAGAGGGCAGATAGAGGGTAGATAGAGGGCATAGAGGGCAGATAGAGGGCAGATAGAGGGCAGATAGAGGGCAGATAGAGGGCAGATAGAGGGGCAGATAGAGGGCAGATAGAGGGCAGATAGAGGGCAGATAGAGGGCAGATAGAGGGCAGATAGAGGGCAGATAGAGGGCAGATAGAGGGCAGATAGAGGGCAGATAGAGAGTAGTGTGGTCATAGAGGGCAGATAGAGGGCAGATAGAGGGCAGATAGAGGGCAGATAGAGGGCAGATAGAGGGCAGATAGAGGGCAGATAGAGGGCAGATAGAGAGTAGTGTGGTCATAGAGGGCAGATAGAGGGCAGATAGAGGGCAGATAGAGGGCAGATAGAGGGCAGATAGAGGGCAGATAGAGGGGCAGATAGAGGGCAGATAGAGGGCAGATAGAGAGTAGTGTGGTCATAGAGGGCAGATAGAGGGCAGATAGAGGGCAGATAGAGGGCAGATAGAGGGCAGATAGAGGGCAGATAGAGGGCAGATAGAGGGCAGATAGAGAGTAGTGTGGTCATAGAGGGCAGATAGAGGGCAGATAGAGGGCAGATAGAGGGCGATAGAGGGCAGATAGAGGGCAGATAGAGGGCAGATAGAGGGCAGATAGAGAGTAGTGTGGTCATAGAGGGCAGATAGAGGGCAGATAGAGGGCAGATAGGAGGCAGATAGAGGGCAGATAGAGGGCAGATAGAGGGCAGATAGAGGGCAGATAGAGGGCAGATAGAGGGCAGATAGAGGGCAGATATAGAGTAGTGTGGTCATAGAGGGCAGATAGAGGGCAGATAGAGGGCAGATAGAGGGCAGATAGAGGGCAGATAGAGGGCAGATAGAGGGCAGATAGAGGGCAGATAGAGAGTAGTGTGGTCATAGAGGGCAGATAGAGGGCAGATAGAGGGCAGATAGAGGGCAGATAGAGGGCAGATAGAGGGCAGATAGAGGGCAGATAGAGGGCAGATAGAGAGTAGTGTGGTCATAGAGGGCAGATAGAGGGCAGATAGAGGGCAGATAGAGGGCAGATAGAGGGCAGATAGAGGGCAGATAGAGGGCAGATAGAGGGCAGATAGAGGGCAGATAGAGGGCAGATAGAGGGCAGATAGAGGGCAGATAGAGGGCAGATAGAGGGCAGATAGAGGGCAGATAGAGGGCAGATAGAGAGTAGTGTGGTCATAGAGGGCAGATAGAGGGCAGATAGAGGGCAGAGAGGGCAGATAGAGGGCAGATAGAGGGCAGATAGAGGGCAGATAGAGGGCAGATAGAGGGCAGATAGAGGGCAGATAGAGAGTAGTGTGGTCATAGAGGGCAGATAGAGGGCAGATAGAGGGCAGATAGAGGGCAGATAGAGGGCAGATAGAGAGTAGTGTGGTCATAGAGGGCAGTGCTCCCCTCTAGAGGGCAGTGCTCCCCTCTAGAGGGCAGTGCTCCCCTCTAGAGGGCAGTGCTCCCCTATAGAGGGCAGTGCTCCTCTATAGAGGGCAGTGCTCCCCTATAGAGGGCAGTGCTCCTCTATAGAGGGCAGTGCTCCCCTATAGAGGGCAGTGCTCCTCTATAGAGGGCAGTGCTCCCCTATAGAGGGCAGTGCTCCCTATAGAGGGCAGTGCTCCCCTATAGAGGGCAGTGCTCCCCTATAGAGGGCATTGCTCCCCATATAGAGGGGCCAGTGTCTCCCCTATAGAGGGCAGTGCTCCCCTATAGAGGGCAGTGCTCCCCTATAGAGGGCAGTGCTCCCCTCTAGAGGGCAGTGCTCCCCTCTAGAGGGCAGTGCTCCTCTATAGAGGGCAGTGCTCCCCTCTAGAGGGCAGTGCTCCTCTATAGAGGGCAGTGCTCCTCTATAGAGGGCAGTGCTCCTCTATAGAGGGCAGTGCTCCTCTATAGAGGGCAGTGCTCCTCTATAGAGGGCAGTGCTCCTCTATAGAGGGCAGTGCTCCTCTATAGAGGGCAGTGCTCCCCTATAGAGGGCAGTGCTCCTCTATAGAGGGCAGTGCTCCTCTATAGAGGGCAGTGCTCCCCTCTAGAGGGCAGTGCTCCTCTATAGAGGGCAGTGCTCCTCTATAGAGGGCAGTGCTCCCCTCTAGAGGGCAGTGCTCCTCTATAGGGGAGCACTGCCCTCTATAGAGGGCAGTGCTCCTCTATAGAGGGCAGTGCTCTCTATAGAGGGCAGTGCTCCCCTATAGAGGGCAGTGCTCCTCTATAGAGGCAGTGCTCCTCTATAGAGGGCAGTGCTCCCCTCTAGAGGGCAGTGCATCCTCTTATAGAGGGCAGTGCTCCTATATAGAGGGCAGTGCTCCTCTATAGAGGGCAGTGCCCTCTATAGAGGGCAGTGCTCCCCTCTAGAGGGCAGTGCTCCTCTATAGAGGGCAGTGCTCCTCTATAGAGGGCAGTGCTCCTCTATAGAGGGCAGTGCTCCCCTCTAGAGGGCAGTGCTCCTCTATAGAGGGCAGTGCTCCTCTATAGAGGGCAGTGCTCCTCTATAGAGGGCAGTGCTCCCCTCTAGAGGGCAGTGCTCCTCTATAGAGGGCAGTGCTCCTCTATAGAGGGGCAGATTGCTCCCTCCTAGAGGGCAGTGCTCCTCTATAGAGGGGCAGTGCTCCTCTATAGAGGGCAGTGCTCCTCTCATAGAGGGCAAGTGCTCCCCTCTAGAGGGCCGTGCTCCTCTATAGAGGGCAGTGTCTCTATAGAGGGCAGTGCTCCCCCTATGAACAACTCACTCTCTAAACGCTGCATGTGTTGCTGAAGATGTTTCTCATGAGGAACATGCAGGTTTTTATATCTGCATGTACAAACAGAGATCAAGTTGTGAACCAGTGGTGGAGTTGGACGCCGTACCCCCACTTATTTGAAGCATGATTATTTTTTCTTAACAGTCTAATAAATATAAAATCATTGCCTGTGTGTATTTGTTGTAATAATGACGAAAACATAATAGGCAGATTTCACAGTAATTATAATAAAAACGTAGCTCAAGCATTTATGCAACTTGATTTGAAGCGTGTGTGTGTGAGGGGCAGCACCGTGTGTGTTGTGCAATTGGGCAAGGCACCGGTGTGGTGAGGGGCAGCACCGTGTGTGTGTGAGGGGCAGCACCGTGTGTGTGTGAGGGGCAGCACCGTGTGTGTGTGTGAGGGGCAGCACCGTGTGTGTGTGAGGGGCAGCACCGTGTGTGTGTGAGGGGCAGCACCGTGTGTGTGTGAGGGGCAGCACCGTGTGTGTGTGTGAGGGGCAGCACCGTGTGAGTGTGAGGGGCAGCACCGTGTGTGTGTGAGGGGCAGAACCGTGTGTGTGTGTGAGGGGCAGAACCGTGTGTGTGTGAGGGGCAGCACCGGTGTGTGGGGGCAGCACCGTGTGAGTGTGAGGGGCAGCACCGTGTGTGTGTGAGGGGCAGAACCGTGTGTGTGTGTGAGGGGCAGAACCGTGTGTGTGTGAGGGGCAGCACCCTGTGTGTGTGAGGGGCAGCACCGTGTGAGTGTGAGGGGCAGCAGCGTGTGTGTGTGAGGGGCAGCACCCTGTGTGTGTGAGGGGCAGCACCGTGTGTGTGTGAGGGGCAGCAGCGTGTGTGTGTGAGGGGCAGCAGCGTGTGCGTGTGAGGGGCAGCACCCTGTGTGTGTGTGAGGGGCAGCAGCGTGTGTGTGTGAGGGGCAGCACCGTGTGTGTGTGAGGGGCAGCACCGTGTGTGTGTGAGGGGCAGCACCGTGTGTGTGTGAGGGGCAGAGGGGCAGCACCCTGTGTGTGTGAGGGGCAGCACCGTGTGTGTGTGAGGGGCAGCAGCGTGTGTGTGTGTGAGGGGCAGCAGCGTGTGCGTGTGAGGGGCAGCACCCTGTGTGTGTGTGAGGGGCAGCAGCGTGTGTGTGTGTGAGGGGCAGCACCGTGTGTGTGTGAGGGGCAGCACCGTGTGTGTGTGAGGGGCAGCACCGTGTGAGTGTGAGGGGCAGCACCGTGTGTGTGTGAGGGGCAGCAGCGTGTGTGTGTGAGGGGCAGCACCGTGTGTGTGTGAGGGGCAGCACCCTGTGTGTGTGTGAGGGGCAGCACCGTGTGTGTGTGAGGGGCAGCACCGTGTGTGTGTGAGGGGCAGCACCGTGTGAGTGTGAGGGGCAGCACCGTGTGTGTGTGAGGGGCAGCACCGTGTGTGTGTGAGGGGCAGCACCGTGTGTGTGTGAGGGGCAGCACCGTGTGAGTGTGAGGGGCAGCACCGTGTGTGTGTGAGGGGCAGCACCGTGTGTGTGTAGGGTGACCAGGTGTCCCGCTTTGTGCTAACAGCATTATTATTATTTGTCCCGCGTCCCACAAATTGAGACTATGTCCCGCATTTGAGTGACAGTTGCGCAGAAAGGCCGGATCGGTTCGCTGACTGCCGGCACCGCCCTTTAGTATTATATTGTTTAAATATAAACCCCCGTTGACAGTTCACGAGCGCGTCCATAGTGTCTCCCCCCGCCCAGTCCACCCCGCCCCGTCCACCCAGTCAAACAATCCCCACTACACCACTGGTTGTAGCTAACACACTGGCATCATATTTCCCTGAGAATCCCAGAATGATCTGCAGTTTTTCAGGTGTGTGTTCTTCACTGCAGCGTGGCTCACTGTGAAGTCCAGAGTGTGTTTTCCCATGAACTGATTTATGTGTGTTATTAAAGGTAAGGTAGGTAATTCACTTCAGATACACTTGTTATATTCCATGGAATGCTCTTAACATCCCGATAGCAATGAATATCTGAAGTGCTTTGACACAAAATCCATAAATAAATATCATCTGTGGAAGCTGTAGTACTGTAAAAAGCACGACCAATCATCTGAGCCGGCCCGGCTAAAATAACTGGATGGCCTACCTGCCTGTCAGCCTTCCATCTGGGCACAAACTGATCTCGTGCCCTCATTGGTCATGTGCGCGTTCGTGTGTGTTGGAGGAGGGGCTGCGTACTTTCTGGTTTCTCCATTCTTACCTACCCCACCATTAATGTGTAATACTGTGCTGCAGCATGTATCATGGTGACGTCTGTAGACACAGAGCTGTCACAGAGTCAGAGGTTCACTGGGGGGAAAATAACAACCATGCTATCAGTGAAATGCATCTTCAAATGTTGTAGTACGTCCGTTATTTGCACACCATTAGTACATTTACCCTCTTCTTCATTACCTCTGTTTCATTCATGTTCATGTCTCAGATCAGATCAGAGATGTGGGTCAGAGGAAAGAGGACGGCAGTCTGGAGACGAGTCGTTAACCAACACACTCTCACTCCCTAAGCGTCCAGGAGCGACGCTTGGTCAGGGTCCCGTGGCGTGCAGTTGTGACGCTCCGAGGCTCCTTCAGCTTCATAAACGGACGCAAAGAGCTTTCAACTGATTGCAATGTATTCCCATCGGCGGCGGTATTTGACGCTCAGGGAAGCACCGCATTCGTTTGTGTCGGAGGCTGTTAAAGGCAATGTGAGCGTCCATTCCCATTGGATAATGGAGAATTGTACACCCGGAAGTAAGTATTCCCCTTACTGTGGATTGATTTGACAGAGATATCTCCACTACTCATCAACTCAGAAACACCAGATTATCTTGTTAATTAAACGACATTGATAGGTTTTAGTGTTCAATGCTTTTGTCACGTTTTCCCCTTCAATTCTGAGAAACAAGTCGTTTTCTATGAGTTTTGGATGGAAGACATGACATTACCCACAATCCTCTGTAGCAACCATAGACTGTATACAACAATTAAATAATACATTATTCCGTGCTTGCTTTTCTCTTTGAAAGTCATCACATAACGGCATTGTAATACACGTTTCGGCTGCATTAAATATGACATATCTGCCGTAGTTAACTCTATGTATAGAGCCCTGATGAGAAGACTTCTAGACAAACAGGAACTGCCGCCAAAACTGAAAACTTGACGTGGATCTTAAATATATAAGCAATTAAACAACATCTTACATTTCTTTTCACACAATACGTCTCCTTGCAGTATCAACACTAATTCGGCTGACTTTTATATCTGATCCAATTGGTAGATAGGCTGTATTTACGCCATAACGGTGCACAGCTGATAGAAAGGGACACCTACTGGTTAAACCACGTTATTGCATTTTATAATTGTATTATTAGATATTAATAGGATCCCTATATAATAGGAACTTTTTCTCTCCGATTTTTACATAAAAATGGAATTATGGATTATAAATAATTTCTTCAAAGGCACAGATACATTATCAACCTATGGATCAACAGATGTAGCATTTCTTTTCTCGTTTTAATGCCATTGAACACGTCTTTTGATCAGATTGACAGCTACGGTGAGACGATCTCCCGTAAAAGCTCCGTAAAGGTACGTGTTGTGATGTCTGTGTTTGCTTCCCCTGTCGTGAGTTCGGATCGCTCAGTGATGATACTATACCTATATAATCTGTGGAGTCTCAGCTTTAATCGGATATATTGTATGTGCAGCTACGATAAGTAATAAGGGTATCTTTATCTTGAGTTCTATGCTAAAGTGTGTTAGCATTTTTTCGCTTAGTGCTAATTCAGAGGCTTGGTATTACCCTTGTGTTTTGTTTTGGTAAAAATGGTTCATATCTTCAGTTAGCTGAGATTCTTCCCGTTAATCTGGTGCTACACATTAATAGTTTCATAAATGTTAAGAAGCCGGAAAAAAAACGGTGGGAGGGGTCCAATGGGGGGACCGTCGTCCTTAAGAGGTTAAGGTCCTGGTCCTCTTCCACTGCAGCCCCCTCCTGTCTAACAATACATACGTGAATATATCTGCACTGTTCAGAGCTTCTAACTTGATGGTTCATTGCACTTAAAGTCGCTTTGTGTAGAAAACTAAATGAAATGTAATCCGGTGTTCCTTCCTCTCTCCTCCTCCTCCTCCTCCTCCTCCTCCTCCCTCCTCCTCCTCCTCCTCCTCCTCCTCAGCATGTCGTGAACCTCCCCTGCCACGTTGGATCTACTTCCTGAGAGTGTTTATTTCCCATGCATGGTTAAATGGCTCCACTTACTGTCACTGGGCGTCTGGGGGCCATGTTGGGAGTGACCTTGTTCTCCTGACAGAGTGACCTTGTTCCACCAGTCAGAGCGCTCTCACTCCTGCAGGTCAGAGCGCTCTAATTGGTCCATTGATCGGTGACAGCGCTGATGCAAAGAGACGCTCTGCATGCAAACAGAGGAGTGACACACCTACGTCAACTTCTGGCTGTACCAGAATACACACACACACACACACACACACACACACACACACACTCACACACACACACATCACAACACACAACACACACACACACACTCACAACCACACACACACACACACACACACACACTCACACACCACACACACACACACACACACACACACACACCACACACACACACGCACACACACACACACACACACACACCACACACACACACACACAAATGAAAAAGCAGAAGACCTCAGGAGGAATATATATATGTTGTTCCTTTGGCTGGAATATAAAATGAACAAATAACAACTCGTGTTACCATGGACCTTATTTCAGAATAACAACCAAAAACACATCCAGAGAACCATTGACCTCCAGACCAGGGGACAAGAAGTGATCAAATTAGTAATTTAATCGTTATTATCAAGGAAGAAATTCCTTATTTAAATTGGTTGTTATAGCGCCGCCACCATCTGGATCAAGTGGCCCACATGTGTCTCTCAGTATATCCCCCAGCCGTTGATTGAAATGTGAGTCCGTAAGTTATGGAGAGGAACCCCCCTTCCTACGCCCAGAGATGAACAGAGAGTCCTTTCTTCAGACGTCACACCCGTCGTCTCGCTCTGTATTTCTTCTCTTTTACCCCTCCTGATGAAAACATGGTGACAAACACAGGAGTGATGTGACGCTGCGAAAGCCCCAGAGATTCAACATGTTTTTAGACTTTCTGTGAATTTCTAATGCGGCGTCCATCTGGAGGCTGCTTGATGATGATGATGATGAAGACTCGTGATTGGACGGATTCAGACACCGGACACGTCACTGTTTCTAAAAGCTCGTCTGCAGAACCCAGACCCTGATAGATGTCCGTCCTCTCCCTCTCTGAGTAATGAACAGAGATGGAACAAGTACACACATCTTTTACTCAAGTAGAAGTACACACATCCTTTACTCAAGTAGAAGTACACACATCCTTTACTCAAGTAGAAGTACACACATCCTTTACTCAAGTAGAAGTACACACATCCTTTACTCAAGTAGAAGTACACACATCCTTTACTCAAGTAGAAGTACACACATCCTTTACTCAAGTAGAAGTACATACATCCTTTACTCAAGTAGAAGTACACACATCCTTTACTCAAGTAGAAGTACACACATCCTTTACTCAAGTAGAAGTACACACATCCTTTACTCAAGTAGAAGTACACACATCCTTTACTCAAGTAGAAGTACATACATCCTTTACTCAAGTAGAAGTACACACATCCTTACTAAGTAGAAGTACACACATCTTTTACTCAAGTAGAAGTACACACATCCTTTACTCAAGTAGAAGTACACACATCCTTTACTCAAGTAGAAGTACACACATCCTTTACTCAAGTAGAAGTACAACATCCTTTACCAGTAGAAGAATTAACATACATCCTTTACCTCAAGTAGAAGTACACACATCCTTTACTCAAGTAGAAGTACACACATCCTTTACTCAAGTAGAAGTACACACATCCTTTACTCAAGTAGAAGTACACACATCCTTTACTCAAGTAGAAGTATACACATCCTTTACTCAAGTAGAAGTACACACATCCTTTACTCAAGTAGAAGTACACACATCCTTTACTCAAGTAGAAGTACATACATCCTTTACTCAAGTAGAAGTACACACATCCTTTACTCAAGTAGAAGTACACACATCTTTTACTCAAGTAGAAGTACACACATCCTTACTCAAGTAGAAGTACACACATCCTTTACTCAAGTAGAAGTACACACATCCTTTCTCAAAGTAGAAGTACATACATCCTTTACATCAAGTAGAAGTACACACAATCCTGTACTCAAGTAGAAGTACACAAATCCTTTAATCGCAAGTTAAAAGTACACACATCCTTTACTCAAGTAGAAGTACACACATCCTTTACTCAAGTAGAAGTACACACATCCTTTACTCAAGTAGAAGTATACACATCCTTTACTCAAGTAGAAGTACACACATCCTTTACTCAAGTAGAAGTACACACATCCTTTACTCAAGTAGAAGTACAGATACTCGTGTTTAAGAAAACTCTGGTGAAAGTAGAAGTACTGACTAAACTTCTTTACTCAAGTCAAAGTAAAGAGGGCTTTGAAATGTACTTAAAGGACACCTATCATGCTATATTTAAATGATAGATTGTAGGGCCATACCTATATAGGTATATTTATACGTCTCTGTTTTCAAAATACCAAACAGATCATGCATTTTAGCCATGCCTCATTTCGCTCTATGTGCTGTTTGCTGTCTACGGGTCTGATTCTGCTGACCACGCCCCCCCTGCAGGAGAGGGGAGACGTGCTCTGATCAGCTGCTGGGCTGTCAGAAGAGGGGGAGAAAAAGAGATCTCCGTCCTCCGTGTTTTATTATATAGAGTCGTTATTCATTTGTTTTAAAGCTCAATAAATAACAAAGAAGACCTTTGACCGGCACTTTTCTCATTTCAACATGTAAGAAGTAGAAAGTACAGGTATTTGTGTTCAACATGTAAGAAGTAGAAAGTACAGGTATTTGTGTTCAACATGTAAGAAGTAGAAAGTACAGGTATTTGTGTTCAACATGTAAGAAGTAGAAAGTACAGGTATTTGTGTTCAACATGTGAGAAGTAGAAAGTACAGGTATTTGTGTTCAACATGTGAGAAGTAGAAAGTACAGGTATTTGTGTTCAACATGTAAGAAGTAGAAAGTACAGGTATTTGTGTTCAACATGTAAGAAGTAGAAAGTACAGGTATTTGG
Source organism: Trematomus bernacchii (assembly GCF_902827165.1). Taxonomy (NCBI): domain Eukaryota; kingdom Metazoa; phylum Chordata; class Actinopteri; order Perciformes; family Nototheniidae; genus Trematomus; species Trematomus bernacchii. The sequence goes on from NW_022987597.1 coordinate 459,660, forward strand.
GTTCAACATGTAAGAAGTAGAAAGTACAGGTATTTGAGTTCAACATGTAAGAAGTAGAAAGTACAGGTATTTGTGTTCAACATGTAAGAAGTAGAAAGTACAGGTATTTGTGTTCAACATGTAAGAAGTAGAAAGTACAGGTATTTGTGTTCAACATGTGAGAAGTAGAAAGTACAGGTCAGGGCTCTCGACTAACTTTTTTCACCATCCTCCCGGAACCGTCCCGAAATACAATCTAAGCCGTCCCGAAATTAATGTGGACCGTCCCGAATTTAAAATATTTGTTTTTCTACATTATCATTAGTTAAAATCATTCAAAGTGACCTTTAACATAAATAAAACATCATACAAATCATTAGATGATAATTCATCAACCTTTTTATTTGAGTAAATCAGTCAAACACATAAACAAAGGCCAAATATATTTAAAAAAAACACACAAGCGAGAAAGTTACTCTAATATTGAATCCAATCAAGTCCCATCCGATTAACAAAAAAATCCAACACTCTGTCCTGAAGACAGAAGACAGAACCCAGAGTAACCACTAACCAGGACGACAGTCTGTAACACAGTCAGGAGACCTTTACAAACTGCACCGCCCCCTCGCACACAGACGGGGGAGAGAGCTCTCTCGTCTGGATTGGAAAGATCGAAAATAAGATCGAAAATACATCATAGACGCATTTTGTAGTCTTATTGCATATTAGAAACGGAGTTGGCGAAACTAAAACTGCAATATAATGTTCATGTAGCAATAATACATATGACATAGGACTGTGCGATTATGGCAAAAATCATAATCACGATTATTTGGGTCAATAATTGATATCACGATTATTAAATACGATTATTCATTGACTTTGAAAACATCCATTTATTGAACTTTAAAACAAATACAAATAATAATTTGAACAGTATCTTTTTAACTGTTGATTACCCTGAACGTATAATTCAACTGAAAAACCAATACAAAAATAAATTAAATAAATTATACATTTAAATAAATAATATCAAAATAATAAATACCAATAAACAAGATCAACAAATATTTTGGCGCGCACTTCAACAAGCTACTAAACATATATAAATATGATAAATACAAATAAATGAGACCAAAATTAATTAGATCAAATATGTTGCAGTGCACGGTCACAACCTAGCAAAGCAAAATAATTGTTTTTTTCGATTATGTTGTTTTCGTAATTGTGGCAGGCCAAAATCGTAATTGCGATTAAAATACGATTAATTGCACAGCCCTAATATGACATATAGGTTTTAAATGTCTCCAGTACCGATAAAAAGACCACTGTTGGTACCACTGTCTTTAATAATTCCGGCCGGGGCCCGTTTAATACCGGGGCTCGGTACCCATCCCTACATGGGGAGAGGCGCAGCATATTGCTAAGGACTAAATGCGATGGAGAGTTCTCATCTCAGCTGCAATGACATGTCTGGAAACCCCCTCTCGGGTGCCCCATGCATAGCGCGCCGTCAAAAGCTGCTTCATAAGTTAAGTTTCGTTTCTCCGCACCGCTCCGGGGTAAAAAAAATGGTAGTTACATCACAGCTGTGCGGCTGGCTGACAGCTGTAGCTACGTACTGTGTGTGTGTGTATTTCGCGGGTTGCTAAATGCTTTGTGTGTGTTTATGTTGACAAGGTTTAATAACTGTGTTCTGTCAGTTTCATTTTCATCGCCGTTCGTAGTAGAGTTAGCAGGGTATTTTTATTTTAACTCTTGTCCCAAATTCGTCCCAAAATTAATTTGTATCCTCCCCGACCCGATTTTTTTCGGCCCCGGGACGACGGGACGTCCTTAAGCTCGAGCCCTGGTACAGGTATTTGTGTTCAACATGTAAGAAGTAGAAAGTACAGGTATTTGTGTTCAACATGTAAGAAGTAGAAAGTACAGGTATTTGTGTTCAACATGTAAGAAGTAGAAAGTACAGGTATTTGAGTTCAACATGTAAGAAGTAGAAAGTACAGGTATTTGGGTTCAACATGTAACAAGTAGAAAGTACAGGTATTTGTGTTCAACATGTAAGAAGTAGAAAGTACAGGTATTTGTGTTCAACATGTAAGAAGTAGAAAGTACAGGTATTTGTGTTCAACATGTAAGAAGTAGAAAGTACAGGTATTTGGGTTCAACATGTAAGAAGTAGAAAGTACAGGTATTTGTGTTCAACATGTAAGAAGTAGAAAGTACAGGTATTTGTGTTCAACATGTAAGAAGTAGAAAGTACAGGTATTTGTGTTCAACATGTAAGAAGTACAAAGTAGTGGAGTAAAGTACTGATGCTACACTGTAAAATATTACCATGATTTTACAATATTTAGCTGTAATATTTTACAATAAATGACTGTTTTACCACTTTACAGTCTTTACCTGTAATGTTCACAATATAATACTGTCATTTTGAATTTCACAGTGAAATCAATTCAGGCAGTTAATTACTGTGAATGTACAGGAGAAATGATTACCAGGATTTCACAACATGTTACTGTAAAATACTGTCTTCAGACCATCCTCTGTGATAACACAACACATTAAGTGATTTTCTTGCTTTTATCGCTCTTGCTTGGCTTTAAATACTAATTTCTTTCTTTGGTTTGAAAGGGGCACCGCTGCATGTGCCTTCAAATAAACGTTGCAACCTATAGATCTATGTAAAATTGAAATTGTTGTCTTGGCTTATTGTTTTCAGTGCTTCCTGAGACGGGCTCGAAAGCCAAAAAGAGGCATGGCAATTTAAACCCCATGTCAACACATTTTTCAGAAAAATGGTTGACTTCGAGTGGATGTCTGTGTAGACATGTGCTCCCCTCCTTGTTTTCTTTTCTGTCTCCATGCTGCCCAGGTGCACCGGGGGCCGTTCTCATTTCATGAAATCCCCCTCCTCGACTCCTCGGTCCTCCGGTAGTGACCCGGAAATGAATCATCTCCTGTGGGCGGGACTAAGTCTCGAGGATAGGAGTCGAGGAGGGGAATTTGATGAAATGAGAACGGCACCTGGTCTGCCCCTGGCTCCGCCTCTGCCCAGGTGCACCTGGTCTGCCCCTGGCTCCGCCTCTGCCCAGGTGCACCTGGTCTGCCCCTGGCTCCGCCTCTGCCCAGGTGCACCTGGTCTGCCCCTGGCTCCGCCTCTGCCCAGGTGCACCTGGTCTGCCCCTGGCTCCGCCTCTGCCCAGGTGCACCTGGTCTGCCCCTGGCTCCGCCTCTGCCCAGGTGCACCTGGTCTGCCCCTGGCTCCGCCTCTGCCCAGGTGCACCTGGTCTGCCCCTGGCTCCGCCTCTGCCCAGGTGCACCTGGTCTGCTCCTGGCTCCGCCTCTGCCCAGGTGCACCTGGTCTGCCCCTGGCTCCGCCTCTGCCCAGGTGCACCTGGTCTGCTCCTGGCTCCGCCTCTGCCCAGGTGCACCTGGTCTGCCCCTGGCTCCGCCTCTGCCCAGGTGCACCTGGTCTGCCCCTGGCTCCACCTCTGCCCAGGTGCACCTGGTCTGCCCCTGGCTCCGCCTCTGCCCAGGTGCACCTGGTCTGCCCCTGGCTCCGCCTCTGCCCAGGTGCACCTGGTCTGCTCCTGGCTCCGCCTCTGCCCAGGTGTTCCTAATTCCTCTCAGCCGTGTATATATAGAGAGAAGCTGGAGGAGAAGGAGGTCTCTCCTATCCTGACGCCGGGAGACCCTCTCCTCAGAATACCTCCAGTTTCCGCTGCTTTATTTTGTTTCCCATAGGGTTTATAATTGATTTCTGGTTAGTGGGGGGGGGGGCTCTGGGTCCTACGGCCCGTGGTGTGGCTGGCTCGGGTTCCCTCCTTCTGTTTGTTCCTTTTGGCCAGTCCTCCAGACCTCTTTTTGTTTCCCGTTTCGCTTGTGTGAGCAAACGGCTGATTATCAATAAATGCTCGTTACCAAGTACTGGTATTCTTTCATGTTGCGGGTCTCAGCACGAGCCACTACCGCGGAGTAGAGGGTGGGGCCGTAACAACATGTCCAAGACACTGTGAAATGTACTTTGCACTTCAATGGAGTAATACAAAGTTCAAATGGGCTTTTTCTTTGTTTTTCTTTGTTGATTGAGCTGATTGAATTGTGTAGTCATGCTAAAATCCCAGTGAACTATAGTCAAATTTATAATATATTATCGTATTATTTACATTTTTATATTTACAGTAAATGACTGGCTACTGTGTTGCATTACTTCTACAGTAAAAGTGTGAAGATACAGGTAATTACTGTAATGTATGTACAGCAAGGTACCATAATACCACAGCTCTGTACTGCTACATCAGAGTACTTCCATGGGCATGGCACCTGTAAAGTATTTAGCTGTACTTTTATTCTAATTTACTGTAAAATATCTACAGTAAATTACAGTGAAATCCATGCAACTAGTAGCCAGTAATTTACTGTAATTTTACAGCCAAACATTTTACAGTGTAGAGAAATGTACTTAATTCCAGTAACGAAGTATTTGTACTCCATTACTTCCCATCTCTGGTAATAAAGAGATGGTCTGACAGCTGGAGATGAACAGCTCCAGCTGATGGAGAAATGTAAAGTTCAATGGAAGCAGTTCTGCCTGATCTCAGAAGCATTTAGCAGGGATGTGTTCCTGTGAAAGGCCAGGGAGGACTGTGGAAATCCATTCATCACATTCACTCTGAGATATTCCCATCTCGCAGGAAGTGGTCGTTGATTGTGTGAGAAATGAGCGTCAGAAACAGTGGGAGCTCAGCGTGTGTGAAGTCCTTCTGAAGCAACAGAACCATGTCAGGAAGACTCAGGGAGCGTCAGGAGATGATGGGATTCTTCACGCCTCGCATCCCACACGCTCTCAGGACATATTCTGATCCTCTGAAACACTGTGAATCAAATCAGATCAAAATGTGTTATAGCCCCCAAATCACAACAAAGGCCTCCAAGGGCAAACTAAAGCAAATACAAATATCACAGCACAAAAACTATAGACATTATGAATGTAACCTGGTCATGGAGATTTGAGAAGGACACAGAATACATTTGAAAGGGTCTTTATCCCCCCGACTGCACTGAAGGGCAGCGTTAGCAGCACATCAGACTCACTCAGTTTGGTTCAGAACGACGCCTCTGTGGGACGCTGTGGAGCTCAGAGAGAAAGCAGCACAATGAATGAGTCTGTGTTACGTCACTTTGGACACATGTTGACTAAGTGTAAAGACTTTGGAACAGAACATAGCCAAAAGACTATGGAGTACAATAGCTATTATGTTGAAGTGTGTATAACGTAAAATAACATATCATTTTGTTCTGCTTCTGTTCTGAGTGTATGGAAAGCGTCTTTGAGCATCAGGAAAAGCGCTATACAAATCCCATGTTATTATTATAACTGCTAACTTGAACTAATATTGATCGCTAAAGCCTAACTAACTTTCTCTGAAAATATACAGTTTTAAGTCAACTCTTTTTAAACATGTGGGCGTGTGAGTGTGAGCTACAGCTAACTATAAATAATGATGTTGAACACGGACTATAATCAGTTTAGGTCAGAGGTCATGTCCCTCTTGGATGCACACACACAGATATGAAGCCTGTTACATATAAATTGTGTGTGTGTGTGTGTGTGTGTGTGTGTGTGTGTGTGTGTGTGTGTGTGTGTGGCAGATTAGTGTATCAATACTCAGGTTATTGATTCCCTGTCGGTGTTCAACACTAATCTTCTTGTTGGCTTGAATTGTGTGACGCTCGTTTGTCAAAAAGACCCTCTCAGTGACGACTGAGTGAACACAGCTCGAGGACTGAACAGCACGACTCGGGACAGAGGTTTGAGTTTCAAAGAAAGGTCCTTACTTAGAAAAGGTTTGGTTTGCTATCCTGACTCCTGATTGGTGCAATGAGCTCCCCATTGACATCAGGACAGCAGAAACTCTGCACTTAGCAATTAAGTAAAAAAATACACTTGTTGAGTTAATGTAGGCCTTGTCTCTGATCCACCAGCTCTTATTATGGTATGATCCTGCTTCAAGTGAATATGTCTGCACTTTCCTTGTTGTTGTTGTTGTTTTGAGTTTGATTCTTTATGGGTTTTGCACTTATTGTAATGTAATGTACACGGTAGGTGAATCAGGACAGCAACCAGAACAGACAAGGATAAGGCCGAAGCTGTGTCAGGAACACGTGGAAGCTAAACTCAGGGGAAATACAGCTGGAAAGCTTGAAGGTACAAAGACGAACTTGAGGGGAATGTGAACACTGAATACACTGGGAGAGGGATGGTAATGGGGCACAGGTGAGACTTTAGGGATGGTTACACAGGTGGGGGTCAATCAAGGGCAGGAAGTTATGACACTGAAGGGAGAGGAGAGGTGAGTAATGACAGAATCACAACAACCTCTACCGTGACATGTTTGTAATGGCTTTAATGTTCAAAAGAGGGATTTGAGCCTCTGCAGACCATTGACATGCACTAACACCTATAGAACACACTACAGGAGAGCAATTATCTGTGTTATTATTATTATATATTATTATTATCTGTGTTCCTTGTAAAAAAAATAATTAAAAAAAACATGTTCTTCCTTATGTTCAAAATGTTATCAGTGTGTTGATATGTATTCTTATATTACATTACATGTCATGTGTTAGATTTATCCAAAGCGACTTGCATACATTCAGTTCTGAGGACAATCCCCACAGGAGCAATTTGGGTGTCTTACGCAGGGACACGACGGCATGCGGACTGCAGTGGGACTCGAACTTGCTATCCTCTGATTTGAAGTCCAGCACTCTGAGCACTGAGCCATAGCCTTGTATAGATGTTGCAACTATACAGAGCTTTACTATACGTAACTATGGTCATGCTAATAAAGAATTGAATTGAATTGAACAATTCTCTCTAACCTCGATCCTCTCCATCTTTGTTCCCTCTCAGAACACACTCTGCTATAATTATATCTCTATTATCATCACAATTGAAGGCTCTATTATCCCTGTTATGGCTCGGCCTCTTAATTTCTCCCTCTCTCTCTCTCTCTCTCTCTCTCTCTCTCACTCCCTCTCTCTCCCTCTCTCTCTCTCTCTCTCTCTCTCCCTCTCTTTCTCTCTCCCTCTCTCTCTCTCTCTCTCTCTCTCTCTCCTCTCTCTCTCTCTCTCTCTCTCTCAGGCTATTATCAGACCGTGGCAGTAATGAATGGATGTGATTCCACCACACTCAGCCCTCCTGGCACTTTAATTGCATTTCTTTTTTATTTCTGTACTTCAAGAAGACTGCTAGGGACAGGGAGTGTGTGTGTGTGTTTGTGTGTGTGTGTGTGTGTGTGTGTGTGTGTGTGTGTGTGTGTGTGTGTGTGTGTGTAGTAAGACTGAGATGTGTGTATGAGTCATGGCTGCGTCAGTGTTTTTACTGTAAGCCATTCTCTGTCCATCTCAATGAATGATTGCTAAGCCCCTCCCTCCCCCAAAACACTGATTGTCCTATCACAGCTTAGCAACGTACGATGGCCCCGCCCACTTTCTAACGAAAAGGTAGAATTGGCGGCATGTTGAATGTGAACATGGAGCTCTGATACAACACTGCTTTAAAACAGACCCAGGGTGGTGTCTTCCTCCTGTCGCCTCTCCACAACCGGAGCTAACGTTCTCTCTGCTTTCGTTAGCGGCAGTCGTTAGCATGAGTGGCTAATTACTGTGCTACCTGCAGGGACTGAGTGGTGCTCTTCAGCTGAGGAGCTCATCATTAGCGTTAGCTCCGAGGGGGTTGTTGAGGAACGCGGAGACTCTTCATTACCTCCTGATCAGAGAGGGTCTGCAGGTGGAGACTTGATTTAATTATTATAAACACAGTTTCAGCAACAAGTAAATATGCTGGATTCTCGTTGCACAGCTGTTTTCTTTTAAAAGATTCCAAGGTTTTAATGTCCTATGCTCAGCAGCTACAGTGTAGAAATGGCAATGCAATTCTTCTGACCTGAGCTCCTCCAACTATGCAGCATATATAAAAAAACACAAATAAAAAATAGAGCAAGAATCTATAGAATGATATATACAAGAACAGAATGTAACATTAAATATTGTATATTAATTGTATTATTACGGTGATAACTATTTAGATAAATAAGTCAATAGTAAGATGACAAACAGATGAATGTTTATGGATGTTCTTCACAGAGTTCAGGTGTTTGGTAGTCTTATGGCCTGTGGGATGAAACTGTCCTTTAGTCTGGTGGTTTTAGTCCTGAAACTGTCCTTTAGTCTGGTGGTTTTAGTCCTGAAACTGTCTCTGAGTCTGGTGGTTTTAGTCCTGAAACTGTCTCTGAGTCTGGTGGTTTTAGTCCTGAAACTGTCTCTGAGTCTGGTGATTTTAGTCCTGAAACTGTCTCTGAGTCTGGTGGTTTTAGACCTGAAACTATCCCAGAGTCTGGTGGTTTTAGTCCTGAAACTGTCTCTGAGTCTGGTGGTTTAAGTCCTGAAACTGTCTCTGAGTCTGGTGGTTTTAGTCCTGAAACTGTCTCTGAGTCTGTTGGTTTTAGTCCTGAAACTGTCTCTGAGTCTGGTGGTTTTAGTCCTGAAACTGTCCTAGAGTCTGGTGGTTTTTGTCCTGATACTGTCTCTGAGTCTGGTGGTTTTAGTCCTGAAACTGTCTCTGAGTCTGGTTGTTTACTGTCTCTGAGTCTGGTGGTTTTAGTCCTGAAACTGTCTCTGAGTCTGGTGGTTTTAGTCCTGAAACTGTCTCTGAGTCTGGTGGTTTTAGTCCTGAAACTGTCTCTGAGTCTGGTGGTTTTAGTCCTGAAACTGTCTCTGAGTCTGGTGGTTTTAGACCTGAAACTATCCCAGAGTCTGGTGGTTTTAGTCCTGAAACTGTCTCTGAGTCTGGTGGTTTAAGTCCTGAAACTGTCTCTGAGTCTGGTGGTTTTAGTCCTGAAACTGTCTCTGAGTCTGGTGGTTTTAGTCCTGAAACTGTCTCTGAGTCTGGTGGTTTTAGTCCTGAAACTGTCCCTGAGTCTGCTGGTTTTAGTCCTGAAATTGTCTCTGAGTCTGGTGGTTTTAGTCCTGAAACTGTCTCTGAGTCTGGTGGTTTTAGTCCTGAAACTGTCCCAGAGTCTGGTGGTTTTAGTCCAGAAACTGTCTCTGAGTCTGGTGGTTTTAGTCCTGAAACTGTCCCAGAGTCTGGTGGTTTTAGTCCTGAAACTGTCTCTGAGTCTGGTGGTTTTAGTCCTGAGACTGTCTCTGAGTCTGGTGGTTTTAGTCCTGAAACTGTCCCTGAGTCTGGTGGTTTTAGTCCTGAAACTGTCTCTGAGTCTGGTGGTTTTAGTCCTGAAACTATCCCTGAGTCTGGTGGTTTTAGTCCTGATACTGTCTCTGAGTCTGGTGGTTTTAGTCCTGAAACTATCCCTGAGTCTGGTGGTTTTAGTCCTGAAACTGTCTCTGAGTCTGGTGGTTTTAGTCCTGAAACTGTCTCTGAGTCTGGTGGTTTTAGTCCTGAAACTGTCCCTGAGTCTGGTGGTTTTAGTCCTGAAATTGTCTCTGAGTCTGGTGGTTTTAGTCCTGAAACTGTCTCTGAGTCTGGTGGTTTTAGTCCTGAAACTGTCCCAGAGTCTGGTGGTTTTAGTCCAGAAACTGTCTCTGAGTCTGGTGGTTTTAGTCCTGAAACTGTCCCAGAGTCTGGTGGTTTTAGTCCTGAAACTGTCTCTGAGTCTGGTGGTTTTAGTCCTGAGACTGTCTCTGAGTCTGGTGGTTTTAGTCCTGAAACTGTCCCTGAGTCTGGTGGTTTTAGTCCTGAAACTGTCTCTGAGTCTGGTGGTTTTAGTCCTGAAACTATCCCTGAGTCTGGTGGTTTTAGTCCTGAAACTATCTCTGAGTCTGGTGGTTTTAGTCCTGAAACTGTCTCTGAGTCTGGTGGTTTTAGTCCTGAAACTGTCTCTGAGTCTGGTGGTTTTAGTCCTGAAACGGTCTCTGAGTCTGGTGGTTTTAGTCCTGAAACTGTCCCTGAGTCTGGTGGTTTTAGTCCTGAAACTGTCTCTGAGTCTGGTAGTTTTAGTCCTGATGCTGTCCCTGAGTCTGGTGGTTTTAGTCCTGAAACTGTCTCTGAGTCTGGTGGTTTTAGTCCTGAAACTGTCTCTGAGTCTGGTGGTTTTAGTCCTGAAACGGTCTCTGAGTCTGGTGGTTTTAGCCCTGAAACTGTTTCTGAGTCTGGTGGTTTTAGTCCTGAAACTGCCCCAGAGTCTGGTGGTTTTTGTCCTGATACTGTCTCTGAGTCTGGTGGTTTTAGTCCTGAAACTGTCCCTGAGTCTGGTGGTTTTAGTCCTGAAACTGTCTCTGAGTCTGGTGGTTTTAGTCCTGAAACTATCCCTGAGTCTGGTGGTTTTAGTCCTGATACTGTCTCTGAGTCTGGTGGTTTTAGTCCTGAAACTATCCCTGAGTCTGGTGGTTTTAGTCCTGAAACTGTCTCTGAGTCTGGTGGTTTTAGTCCTGAAACTGTCTCTGAGTCTGGTGGTTTTAGTCCTGAAACTGTCTCTGAGTCTGGTGGTTTTAGTCCTGAAACGGTCTCTGAGTCTGGTGGTTTTAGTCCTGAAACTGTCCCTGAGTCTGGTGGTTTTAGTCCTGAAACTGTCTCTGAGTCTGGTGGTTTTAGTCCTGATACTGTCCCTGAGTCTGGTGGTTTTAGTCCTGAAACTGTCTCTGAGTCTGGTGGTTTTAGTCCTGAAACTGTCTCTGAGTCTGGTGGTTTTAGTCCTGAAACTGTTTCTGAGTCTGGTGGTTTTAGTCCTGAAACTGTCTCTGAGTCTGGTGGTTTTAGACCTGAAACTATCCCAGAGTCTGGTGGTTTTAGTCCTGAAACTGTCTCTGAGTCTGGTGGTTTAAGTCCTGAAACTGTCTCTGAGTCTGGTGGTTTTAGTCCTGAAACTGTCTCTGAGTCTGGTGGTTTTAGTCCTGAAACTGTCTCTGAGTCTGGTGGTTTTAGTCCTGAAACTGTCTCTGAGTCTGGTGGTTTTAGTCCTGAAACTGTCCCTGAGTCTGGTGGTTTTAGTCCTGAAACGGTCTCTGAGTCTGGTGGTTTTAGCCCTGAAACTGTTTCTGAGTCTGGTGGTTTTAGTCCTGAAACTGTCCCAGAGTCTGGTGGTTTTTGTCCTGATACTGTCTCTGAGTCTGGTGGTTTTAGTCCTGAAACGGTCTCTGAGTCTGGTGGTTTTAGTCCTGAAACTGTCCCTGAGTCTGGTGGTTTTAGTCCTGAAACTGTCTCTGAGTCTGGTGGTTTTAGTCCTGATGCTGTCCCTGAGTCTGGTGGTTTTAGTCCTGAAACTGTCTCTGAGTCTGGTGGTTTTAGTCCTGAAACTGTCTCTGAGTCTGGTGGTTTTAGTCCTGAAACTGTCTCTGAGTCTGGTGGTTTTAGTCCTGAAACTGTCTCTAAGTCTGGTGGTTTTAGTCTTGAAACTGTCTCTGAGTCTGGTGGTTTTAGTCCTGAAACTGTCCCTGAGTCTGGTGGTTTTAGTCCTGAAACGGTCTCTGAGTCTGGTGGTTTTAGCCCTGAAACTGTTTCTGAGTCTGGTGGTTTTAGTCCTGAAACTGTCCCAGAGTCTGGTGGTTTTTGTCCTGATACTGTCTCTGAGTCTGGTGGTTTTAGTCCTGAAACGGTCTCTGAGTCTGGTGGTTTTAGTCCTGAAACTGTCCCTGAGTCTGGTGGTTTTAGTCCTGAAACTGTCTCTGAGTCTGGTGGTTTTAGTCCTGATGCTGTCCCTGAGTCTGGTGGTTTTAGTCCTGAAACTGTCTCTGAGTCTGGTGGTTTTAGTCCTGATGCTGTCCCTGAGTCTGGTGGTTTTAGTCCTGAAACTGTCTCTGAGTCTGGTGGTTTTAGTCCTGAAACTGTCTCTGAGTCTGGTGGTTTTAGTCCTGAAACTGTCCTCTGAGTCTGGTGGTTTTAGTCCTGAAACTGTCTCTAAGTCTGGTGGTTTTAGTCTTGAAACTGTCTCTGAGTCTGGTGGTTTTAGTCCTGAAACTGTCCCTGAGTCTGGTGGTTTTAGTCCTGAAACGGTCTCTGAGTCTGGTGGTTTTAGCCCTGAAACTGTTTCTGAGTCTGGTGGTTTTAGTCCTGAAACTGTCCCAGAGTCTGGTGGTTTTTGTCCTGATACTGTCTCTGAGTCTGGTGGTTTTAGTCCTGAAACTGTCTCTGAGTCTGGTGGTTTTAGTCCTGAAACTGTCCCTGAGTCTGGTGGTTTTAGTCCTGAAACTGTCTCTGAGTCTGGTGGTTTTAGTCCTGATGCTGTCCCTGAGTCTGGTGGTTTTAGTCCTGAAACTGTCTCTGAGTCTGGTGGTTTTAGTCCTGAAACTGTCTCTGAGTCTGGTGGTTTTAGTCCTGAAACTGTCTCTGAGTCTGGTGGTTTTAGTCCTGAAACTGTCTCTGAGTCTGGTGGTTTTAGTCCTGAAACTGTTTCTGAGTCTGGTGGTTTTAGTCCTGAAACTGTCTCTGAGTCTGGTGGTTTTAGACCTGAAACTATCCCAGAGTCTGGTGGTTTTAGTCCTGAAACTTTCTCTGAGTCTGGTGGTTTAAGTCCTGAAACTGTCTCTGAGTCTGGTGGTTTTAGTCCTGAAACTGTCTCTGAGTCTGGTGGTTTTAGTCCTGAAACTGTCTCTGAGTCTGGTGGTTTTAGTCCTGAAACTGTCCCTGAGTCTGCTGGTTTTAGTCCTGAAATTGTCTCTGAGTCTGGTGGTTTTAGTCCTGAAACTGTCTCTGAGTCTGGTGGTTTTAGTCCTGAAACTGTCCCAGAGTCTGGTGGTTTTAGTCCAGAAACTGTCTCTGAGTCTGGTGGTTTTAGTCCTGAAACTGTCCCAGAGTCTGGTGGTTTTAGTCCTGAAACTGTCTCTGAGTCTGGTGGTGTTAGTCCTGAGACTGTCTCTGAGTCTGGTGGTTTTAGTCCTGAAACTGTCCCTGAGTCTGGTGGTTTTAGTCCTGAAACTGTCTCTGAGTCTGGTGGTTTTAGTCCTGAAACTATCCCTGAGTCTGGTGGTTTTAGTCCTGATACTGTCTCTGAGTCTGGTGGTTTTAGTCCTGAAACTATCCCTGAGTCTGGTGGTTTTAGTCCTGAAACTGTCTCTGAGTCTGGTGGTTTTAGTCCTGAAACTGTCTCTGAGTCTGGTGGTTTTAGTCCTGAAACTGTCTCTGAGTCTGGTGGTTTTAGTCCTGAAACGGTCTCTGAGTCTGGTGGTTTTAGTCCTGAAACTGTCCCTGAGTCTGGTGGTTTTAGTCCTGAAACTGTCTCTGAGTCTGGTGGTTTTAGTCCTGATACTGTCCCTGAGTCTGGTGGTTTAAGTCCTGAAACTGTCTCTGAGTCTGGTGGTTTTAGTCCTGAAACTGTCTCTGAGTCTGGTGGTTTTAGTCCTGAAACTGTCTCTGAGTCTGGTGGTTTTAGTCCTGAAACTGTCTCTGAGTCTGGTGGTTTTAGTCCTGAAACTGTCCCTGAGTCTGGTGGTTTTAGTCCTGAAACGGTCTCTGAGTCTGGTGGTTTTAGCCCTGAAACTGTTTCTGAGTCTGGTGGTTTTAGTCCTGAAACTGTCCCAGAGTCTGGTGGTTTTTGTCCTGATACTGTCTCTGAGTCTGGTGGTTTTAGTCCTGAAACGGTCTCTGAGTCTGGTGGTTTTAGTCCTGAAACTGTCCCTGAGTCTGGTGGTTTTACTCCTGAAACTGTCTCTGAGTCTGGTGGTTTTAGTCCTGATGCTGTCCCTGAGTCTGGTGGTTTTAGTCCTGAAACTGTCTCTGAGTCTGGTGGTTTTAGTCCTGAAACTGTCTCTGAGTCTGGTGGTTTTAGTCTTGAAACTGTCTCTGAGTCTGGTGGTTTTAGTCCTGAAACTGTCCCTGAGTCTGGTGGTTTTAGTCCTGAAACGGTCTCTGAGTCTGGTGGTTTTAGCCCTGAAACTGTTTCTGAGTCTGGTGGTTTTAGTCCTGAAACTGTCCCAGAGTCTGGTGGTTTTGTCCTGATACTGTCTCTGAGTCTGGTGGGTTTTAGTCCTGAAACGGTCTCTGAGTCTGGTGGTTTTAGTCCTGAAACTGTCCCTGGGTCTGGTGGTTTTAGTCCTGAAACTGTCTCTGAGTCTGGTGGTTTTAGTCCTGATGCTGTCCCTGAGTCTGGTGGTTTTAGTCCTGAAACTGTCTCTGAGTCTGGTGGTTTTATACCTGAAACTGTCCCTGAGTCTGGTGGTTTTAGTCCTGAAACGGTCTCTGAGTCTGGTGGTTTTAGTCCTGAAACTGTCCCTGAGTCTGGTGGTTTTACTCCTGAAACTGTCTCTGAGTCTGGTGGTTTTAGTCCTGATGCTGTCCCTGAGTCTGGTGGTTTAGTCCTGAAACTGTCTCTGAGTCTGGTGGTTTTAGTCCTGAAACTGTCTCTGAGTCTGGTGGTTTTAGTCTTGAAACTGTCTCTGAGTCTGGTGGTTTTAGTCCTGAAACTGTCCCTGAGTCTGGTGGTTTTAGTCCTGAAACGGTCTCTGAGTCTGGTGGTTTTAGCCCTGAAACTGTTTCTGAGTCTGGTGGTTTTAGTCCTGAAACTGTCCCAGAGTCTGGTGGTTTTTGTCCTGATACTGTCTCTGAGTCTGGTGGTTTTAGTCCTGAAACGGTCTCTGAGTCTGGTGGTTTTAGTCCTGAAACTGTCCCTGGGTCTGGTGGTTTTAGTCCTGAAACTGTCTCTGAGTCTGGTGGTTTTAGTCCTGATGCTGTCCCTGAGTCTGGTGGTTTTAGTCCTGAAACTGTCTCTGAGTCTGGTGGTTTTATACCTGAAACTGTCCCTGAGTCTGGTGGTTTTAGTCCTGAAACTGTCCCTGAGTCTGGTGGTTTTAGTCCTGAAACTGTCTCTGAGTCTGGTGGTTTTAGACCTGAAACTGTCCCTGAGTCTGGTGGTTTTAGTCCTGAAACTGTCCCTGAGTCTGGTGGTTTTAGTCCTGAAACTGTCTCTGAGTCTGGTTGTTTTAGTCCTGATACTGTCCCTGAGTCTGGTGGTTTAAGTCCTGAAACTGTCTCTGAGTCTGGTGGTTTTAGTCCTGAAACTGTCTCTGAGTCTGGTGGTTTTAGTCCTGAAACTGTCTCTGAGTCTGGTGGTTTTAGTCCTGAAACTGTCTCTGAGTCTGGTGGTTTTAGACCTGAAACTATCCCAGAGTCTGGTGGTTTTAGTCCTGAAACTGTCTCTGAGTCTGGTGGTTTAAGTCCTGAAACTGTCTCTGAGTCTGGTGGTTTTAGTCCTGAAACTGTCTCTGAGTCTGGTGGTTTTAGTCCTGAAACTGTCTCTGAGTCTGGTGGTTTTAGTCCTGAAACTGTCTCTGAGTCTGGTGGTTTTAGTCCTGAAACTGTCCCTGAGTCTGGTGGTTTTAGTCCTGAAACGGTCTCTGAGTCCGGTGGTTTTAGCCCTGAAACTGTTTCTGAGTCTGGTGGTTTTAGTCCTGAAACTGTCTCTGAGTCTGGTGGTTTTAGTCCTGAAACTGTCTCTGAGTCTGGTGGTTTTAGTCCTGAAACTGTCCCTGAGTCTGGTGGTTTTACTCCTGAAACTGTCTCTGAGTCTGGTGGTTTTAGTCCTGATGCTGTCCCTGAGTCTGGTGGTTTTAGTCCTGAAACTGTCTCTGAGTCTGGTTGTTTTAGTCCTGATACTGTCCCTGAGTCTGGTGGTTTAAGTCCTGAAACTGTCTCTGAGTCTGGTGGTTTTAGTCCTGATACTGTCCTGAGTCTGGTGGTTTTAGTCCTGAAACTGTCTCTGAGTCTGGTGGTTTTAGTCCTGAAACTGTCTCTGAGTCTGGTGGTTTTAGTCCTGAAACTGTCTCTGAGTCTGGTGGTTTTAGTCCTGAAACTGTCTCTGAGTCTGGTGGTTTTAGACCTGAAACTATCCCAGAGTCTGGTGGTTTTAGTCCTGAAACTGTCTCTGAGTCTGGTGGTTTAAGTCCTGAAACTGTCTCTGAGTCTGGTGGTTTTAGTCCTGAAACTGTCTCTGAGTCTGGTGGTTTTAGTCCTGAAACTGTCTCTGAGTCTGGTGGTTTTAGTCCTGAAACTGTCTCTGAGTCTGGTGGTTTTAGTCCTGAAACTGTCCCTGAGTCTGGTGGTTTTAGTCCTGAAACGGTCTCTGAGTCCGGTGGTTTTAGCCCTGAAACTGTTTCTGAGTCTGGTGGTTTTAGTCCTGAAACTGTCTCTGAGTCTGGTGGTTTTAGTCCTGAAACTGTCTCTGAGTCTGGTGGTTTTAGTCCTGAAACTGTCCCTGAGTCTGGTGGTTTTACTCCTGAAACTGTCTCTGAGTCTGGTGGTTTTAGTCCTGATGCTGTCCCTGAGTCTGGTGGTTTTAGTCCTGAAACTGTCTCTGAGTCTGGTGGTTTTAGTCCTGAAACTGTCTCTGAGTCTGGTGGTTTTAGTCTTGAAACTGTCTCTGAGTCTGGTGGTTTTAGTCCTGAAACTGTCCCTGAGTCTGGTGGTTTTAGTCCTGAAACGGTCTCTGAGTCTGGTGGTTTTAGCCCTGAAACTGTTTCTGAGTCTGGTGGTTTTAGTCCTGAAACTGTCCCAGAGTCTGGTGGTTTTTGTCCTGATACTGTCTCTGAGTCTGGTGGTTTTAGTCCTGAAACGGTCTCTGAGTCTGGTGGTTTTAGTCCTGAAACTGTCCCTGGGTCTGGTGGTTTTAGTCCTGAAACTGTCTCTGAGTCTGGTGGTTTTAGTCCTGATGCTGTCCCTGAGTCTGGTGGTTTTAGTCCTGAAACTGTCTCTGAGTCTGGTGGTTTTATACCTGAAACTGTCCCTGAGTCTGGTGGTTTTAGTCCTGAAACTGTCCCTGAGTCGGTGGTTTTAGTCCTGAAACTGTCTCTGAGTCTGGTGGTTTTAGTCCTGAAACGGTCTCTGAGTCTGGTGGTTTTAGTCCTGAAACAGTCTCTGAGTCTGGTGGTTTTAGTCCTGAAACTGTCCCTGAGTCTGGTGGTTTTAGTCCTGAAACTGTCCCAGAGTCTGGTGGTTTTTGTCCTGATACTGTCCCAGAGTCTGGTGGTTTTAGTCCTGAAACTGTCCCTGAGTCTGGTGGTTTTTGTCCTGATACTGTCCCTGAGTCTGGTGGTTTTGTCCTGAAACTGTCTCTGAGTCTGGTGGTTTTAGTCCTGAAACAGTCTCTGAGTCTGGTGGTTTTAGTCCTGAAACTGTCCCTGAGTCTGGTGGTTTTAGTCCTGAAACGGTCTCTGAGTCTGGTGGTTTTAGCCCTGAAACTGTTTCTGAGTCTGGTGGTTTTAGTCCTGAAACTGTCCCAGAGTCTGGTGGTTTTTGTCCTGATACTGTCTCTGAGTCTGGTGGTTTTAGTCCTGAAACGGTCTCTGAGTCTGGTGGTTTTAGTCCTGAAACTGTCCCTGGGTCTGGTGGTTTTAGTCCTGAAACTGTCTCTGAGTCTGGTGGTTTTAGTCCTGATGCTGTCCCTGAGTCTGGTGGTTTTAGTCCTGAAACTGTCTCTGAGTCTGGTGGTTTTATACCTGAAACTGTCCCTGAGTCTGGTGGTTTTAGTCCTGAAACTGTCCCTGAGTCTGGTGGTTTTAGTCCTGAAACTGTCTCTGAGTCTGGTGGTTTTAGTCCTGAAACGGTCTCTGAGTCTGGTGGTTTTAGTCCTGAAACGGTCTCTGAGTCTGGTGGTTTTAGACCTGAAACTGTCTCTGAGTCTGGTGGTTTTAGTCCTGAAACTGTCCCTGAGTCTGGTGGTTTTAGTCCTGAAACTGTCTCTGAGTCTGGTTGTTTTAGTCCTGATGCTGTCTCTGAGTCTGGTGGTTTTTGTCCTGAAACTGTCCCAGAGTCTGGTGGTTTTTGTCCTGATACTGTCTCTGAGTCTGGTGGTTTTAGTCTTGAAACTGTCTCTGAGTCTGGTGGTTTTAGTCCTGAAACTGTCCCTGAGTCTGGTGGTTTTAGTCCTGAAACGGTCTCTGAGTCTGGTGGTTTTAGCCCTGAAACTGTTTCTGAGTCTGGTGGTTTTAGTCCTGAAACTGTCCCAGAGTCTGGTGGTTTTTGTCCTGATACTGTCTCTGAGTCTGGTGGTTTTAGTCCTGAAACGGTCTCTGAGTCTGGTGGTTTTAGTCCTGAAACTGTCCCTGGGTCTGGTGGTTTTAGTCCTGAAACTGTCTCTGAGTCTGGTGGTTTTAGTCCTGATGCTGTCCCTGAGTCTGGTGGTTTTAGTCCTGAAACTGTCTCTGAGTCTGGTGGTTTTATACCTGAAACTGTCCCTGAGTCTGGTGGTTTTAGTCCTGAAACTGTCCCTGAGTCTGGTGGTTTTAGTCCTGAAACTGTCTCTGATTCTGGTGGTTTTAGTCCTGAAACGGTCTCTGAGTCTGGTGGTTTTAGTCCTGAAACAGTCTCTGAGTCTGGTGGTTTTAGTCCTGAAACTGTCCCTGAGTCTGGTGGTTTTAGTCCTGAAACTGTCCCAGAGTCTGGTGGTTTTTGTCCTGATACTGTCCCAGAGTCTGGTGGTTTTAGTCCTGAAACTGTCCCTGAGTCTGGTGGTTTTTGTCCTGATACTGTCCCTGAGTCTGGTGGTTTTTGTCCTGAAACTGTCTCTGAGTCTGGTGGTTTTAGTCCTGAAACTGTCTCTGAGTCTGGTGGTTTTAGTCCTGAAACTGTCCCTGAGTCTGGTGGTTTTAGTCCTGAAACGGTCTCTGAGTCTGGTGGTTTTAGCCCTGAAACTGTTTCTGAGTCTGGTGGTTTTAGTCCTGAAACTGTCCCAGAGTCTGGTGGTTTTTGTCCTGATACTGTCTCTGAGTCTGGTGGTTTAGTCCTGAAACGGTCTCTGAGTCTGGTGGTTTTAGTCCTGAAACTGTCCCTGGGTCTGGTGGTTTTAGTCCTGAAACTGTCTCTGAGTCTGGTGGTTTTAGTCTGATGCTGTCCCTGAGTCTGGTGGTTTTAGTCCTGAAACTGTCTCTGAGTCTGGTGGTTTATACCTGAAACTGTCCCTGAGTCTGGTGGTTTTAGTCCTGAAACTGTCCCTGAGTCTGGTGGTTTTAGTCCTGAAACTGTCTCTGAGTCTGGTGGTTTTAGTCCTGAAACGGTCTCTGAGTCTGGTGGTTTTAGTCCTGAAACGGTCTCTGAGTCTGGTGGTTTTAGACCTGAAACTGTCCCTGAGTCTGGTGGTTTTAGTCCTGAAACTGTCCCTGAGTCTGGTGGTTTTAGTCCTGAAACTGTCTCTGAGTCTGGTTGTTTTAGTCCTGATGCTGTCTCTGAGTCTGGTGGTTTTTGTCCTGAAACTGTCCCAGAGTCTGGTGGTTTTTGTCCTGATACTGTCTCTGAGTCTGGTGGTTTTAGTCCTGAAACTGTCCCTGAGTCTGGTAGTTTTTGTCCTGAAACTGTCTCTGAGTCTGGTGGTTTTAGTCCTGAAACAGTCTCTGAGTCTGGTGGTTTTAGTCCTGAAACTGTCCCTGAGTCTGGTGGTTTTAGTCCTGAAACTGTCCCAGAGTCTGGTGGTTTTTGTCCTGATACTGTCCCAGAGTCTGGTGGTTTTAGTCCTGAAACTGTCCCTGAGTCTGGTGGTTTTTGTCCTGATACTGTCCCTGAGTCTGGTGGTTTTTGTCCTGAAACTGTCTCTGAGTCTGGTGGTTTTAGTCCTGAAACAGTCTCTGAGTCTGGTGGTTTTAGTCCTGAAACTGTCCCTGAGTCTGGTGGTTTTTGTCCTGAAACTGTCCCTGAGTCTGGTGGTTTTAGTCCTGAAACTATCTCTGAGTCTGGTGGTTTTAGTCCTGAAACTGTCTCTGAGTCTGGTGGTTTTAGACCTGAAACTGTCCCTGAGTCTGGTGGTTTTAGTCCTGAAACTGTCCCTGAGTCTGGTGGTTTTAGTCCTGAAACTGTCCCTGAGTCTGGTGGTTTTAGTCCTGAAACTGTCTCTGAGTCTGGTGGTTTTAGTCCTGAAACGGTCTCTGAGTCTGGTGGTTTTAGACCTGAAACTGTCCCTGAGTCTGGTGGTTTTAGTCCTGAAACTGTCCCTGAGTCTGGTGGTTTTAGTCCTGAAACTGTCTCTGAGTCTGGTTGTTTTAGTCCTGATGCTGTCTCTGAGTCTGGTGGTTTTGTCCTGAAACTGTCCCAGAGTCTGGTGGTTTTTGTCCTGATACTGTCTCTGAGTCTGGTGGTTTTAGTCCTGAAACTGTCCCTGAGTCTGGTGGTTTTTGTCCTGAAACTGTCTCTGAGTCTGGTGGTTTTAGTCCTGAAACAGTCTCTGAGTCTGGTGGTTTTAGTCCTGAAACTGTCCCTGAGTCTGGTGGTTTTAGTCCTGAAACTGTCCCAGAGTCTGGTGGTTTTTGTCCTGATACTGTCCCAGAGTCTGGTGGTTTTAGTCCTGAAACTGTCCCTGAGTCTGGTGGTTTTTGTCCTGATACTGTCCCTGAGTCTGGTGGTTTTTGTCCTGAAACTGTCTCTGAGTCTGGTGGTTTTAGTCCTGAAACAGTCTCTGAGTCTGGTGGTTTTAGTCCTGAAACTGTCCCTGAGTCTGGTGGTTTTTGTCCTGAAACTGTCCCTGAGTCTGGTGGTTTTAGTCCTGAAACTGTCTCTGAGTCTGGTGGTTTTAGTCCTGAAACTGTCTCTGAGTCTGGTGGTTTTAGTCCTGAAACTGTCTCTGAGTCTGGTGGTTTTAGTCCTGAAACTGTCCCTGAGTCTGGTGGTTTTAGTCCTGAAACTGTCCCTGAGTCTGGTGGTTTTTGTCCTGATACTGTCTCTGAGTCTGGTGGTTTAGTCCTGAAACGGTCTCTGAGTCTGGTGGTTTTAGTCCTGAAACTGTCCCTGGGTCTGGTGGTTTTAGTCCTGAAACTGTCTCTGAGTCTGGTGGTTTTAGTCCTGATGCTGTCCCTGAGTCTGGTGGTTTTAGTCCTGAAACTGTCTCTGAGTCTGGTGGTTTTATACCTGAAACTGTCCCTGAGTCTGGTGGTTTTAGTCCTGAAACTGTCCCTGAGTCTGGTGGTTTTAGTCCTGAAACTGTCTCTGAGTCTGGTGGTTTTAGTCCTGAAACGGTCTCTGAGTCTGGTGGTTTTAGTCCTGAAACAGTCTCTGAGTCTGGTGGTTTTAGTCCTGAAACTGTCCCTGAGTCTGGTGGTTTTAGTCCTGAAACTGTCCCAGAGTCTGGTGGTTTTTGTCCTGATACTGTCCCAGAGTCTGGTGGTTTTAGTCCTGAAACTGTCCCTGAGTCTGGTGGTTTTTGTCCTGATACTGTCCCTGAGTCTGGTGGTTTTTGTCCTGAAACTGTCTCTGAGTCTGGTGGTTTTAGTCCTGAAACTGTCTCTGAGTCTGGTGGTTTTAGTCCTGAAACTGTCCCTGAGTCTGGTGGTTTTAGTCCTGAAACGGTCTCTGAGTCTGGTGGTTTTAGCCCTGAAACTGTTTCTGAGTCTGGTGGTTTTAGTCCTGAAACTGTCCCAGAGTCTGGTGGTTTTTGTCCTGATACTGTCTCTGAGTCTGGTGGTTTTAGTCCTGAAACGGTCTCTGAGTCTGGTGGTTTTAGTCCTGAAACTGTCCCTGGGTCTGGTGGTTTTAGTCCTGAAACTGTCTCTGAGTCTGGTGGTTTTAGTCCTGATGCTGTCCCTGAGTCTGGTGGTTTTAGTCCTGAAACTGTCTCTGAGTCTGGTGGTTTTATACCTGAAACTGTCCCTGAGTCTGGTGGTTTTAGTCCTGAAACTGTCCCTGAGTCTGGTGGTTTTAGTCCTGAAACTGTCTCTGAGTCTGGTGGTTTTAGTCCTGAAACGGTCTCTGAGTCTGGTGGTTTTAGTCCTGAAACGGTCTCTGAGTCTGGTGGTTTTAGACCTGAAACTGTCCCTGAGTCTCTTGGTTTTAGTCCTGAAACTGTCCCTGAGTCTGGTGGTTTTAGTCCTGAAACTGTCTCTGAGTCTGGTTGTTTTAGTCCTGATGCTGTCTCTGAGTCTGGTGGTTTTTGTCCTGAAACTGTCCCAGAGTCTGGTGGTTTTTGTCCTGATACTGTCTCTGAGTCTGGTGGTTTTAGTCCTGAAACTGTCCCTGAGTCTGGTAGTTTTTGTCCTGAAACTGTCTCTGAGTCTGGTGGTTTTAGTCCTGAAACAGTCTCTGAGTCTGGTGGTTTTAGTCCTGAAACTGTCCCTGAGTCTGGTGGTTTTAGTCCTGAAACTGTCCCAGAGTCTGGTGGTTTTTGTCCTGATACTGTCCCAGAGTCTGGTGGTTTTAGTCCTGAAACTGTCCCTGAGTCTGGTGGTTTTTGTCCTGATACTGTCCCTGAGTCTGGTGGTTTTTGTCCTGAAACTGTCTCTGAGTCTGGTGGTTTTAGTCCTGAAACAGTCTCTGAGTCTGGTGGTTTTAGTCCTGAAACTGTCCCTGAGTCTGGTGGTTTTTGTCCTGAAACTGTCCCTGAGTCTGGTGGTTTTAGTCCTGAAACTGTCTCTGAGTCTGGTGGTTTTAGTCCTGAAACTGTCTCTGAGTCTGGTGGTTTTAGACCTGAAACTGTCCCTGAGTCTGGTGGTTTTAGTCCTGAAACTGTCCCTGAGTCTGGTGGTTTTAGTCCTGAAACTGTCTCTGAGTCTGGTGGTTTTAGTCCTGAAACGGTCTCTGAGTCTGGTGGTTTTAGACCTGAAACTGTCCCTGAGTCTGGTGGTTTTAGTCCTGAAACTGTCCCTGAGTCTGGTGGTTTTAGTCCTGAAACTGTCTCTGAGTCTGGTTGTTTTAGTCCTGATGCTGTCTCTGAGTCTGGTGGTTTTTGTCCTGAAACTGTCCCAGAGTCTGGTGGTTTTTGTCCTGATACTGTCTCTGAGTCTGGTGGTTTTAGTCCTGAAACTGTCCCTGAGTCTGGTGGTTTTTTGTCCTGAAACTGTCTCTGAGTCTGGTGGTTTTAGTCCTGAAACAGTCTCTGAGTCTGGTGGTTTTAGTCCTGAAACTGTCCCTGAGTCTGGTGGTTTTAGTCCTGAAACTGTCCCTGAGTCTGGTGGTTTTTGTCCTGAAACTGTCTCTGAGTCTGGTGGTTTTAGTCCTGAAACTGTCCCTGAGTCTGGTGGTTTTTGTCCTGATTCTGCCTCTGAGTCTGGTGGTTTTAGTCCTGAAAGTGTCCCTGAGTCTGGTGGTTTTAGTCCTGAAACAGTCTCTGAGTCTGGTGGTTTTAGTCCTGAAACTGTCCCTAAGTCTGGTGGTTTTTGTCCTGAAACTGTCCCTGAGTCTGGTGGTTTTAGTCCTGAAACTGTCTCTGAGTCTGGTGGTTTTAGTCCTGAAACTGTCTCTGAGTCTGGTGGTTTTAGTCCTGAAACTGTCCCTGAGTCTGGTGGTTTTTGTCCTGAAACAGTCTCTGAGTCTGGTGGTTTTAGTCCTGAAACTGTCTCTGAGTCTGGTGGTTTTAGTCCTGATGCTGTCCCTGAGTCTGGTGGTTTTAGTCCTGAAACTGTCTCTGAGTCTGGTGGTTTTAGTCCTGAAACTGTCTCTTAGTCTGGTGGTTTTAGTCCTGAAACTGTCTCTGAGTCTGGTGGTTTTAGTCCTGACCCTGTCCCTGAGTCTGGTGGTTTTAGTCCTGAAAGTGTCCCTGAGTCTGGTGGTTTTAGTCCTGAAACTGTCCCTGAGTCTGGTGGTTTTAGTCCTGAAACTGTCCCTGAGTCTGGTGGTTTTTGTCCTGATACTGTCTCTGAGTCTGGTGGTTTTCGTCCTGAAACTGTCCCTGAGTCTGATGGTTTTAGTCCTGAAACTGTCCCTGAGTCTGGTGGTTTTCGTCCTGAAACTGTCCCTGAGTCTGGTGGTTTTTGTCCTGAAACTGTCCCTGAGTCTGGTGGTTTTTGTCCTGATACTGTCCCTGAGTCTGGTGGTTTTAGTCCTGAAACTGTCCCTGAGTCTGGTGGTTTTAGTCCTGAAAGTGTCCCTGAGTCTGTTGGTTTTAGTCCTGAAACTGTCTCTGAGTCTGGTGGTTTTAGTCCTGAAAGTGTCCCTGAGTCTGGTGGTTTTAGTCCTGAAACTGTCCCTGAGTCTGGTGGTTTTTGTCCTGATACTGTCCCTGAGTCTGGTGGTTTTAGTCCTGAAACTGTCCCTGAGTCTGGTGGCTTTAGTCCTGAAACTGTCCCTGAGTCTGGTGGTTTTAGTCCTGAAATTGCCTCTGAGTCTGGTGGTTTTAGTCCTGATACTGCCGTACCATGTGAGGGTTTCTGTCTTTGTAACAAAGCAGAAAGACAACAGCCAGGCTCTAAACCGGAGAGATGAATCCCACCTTTAATTTCCCATATTCATGTCTGTCTGTATTTGCTGCTGTGAGTCCAGTATTCTGGGTGTTTGCTGGCAGGATTAACCGTGTTGTCTCCTCTAGTTTGACACATCCATGCAGCGCTCTGATCCTCAGATCCTCAGATGTGGAAGACGATAAACACACTGGTTTTGTCACGTTTCCTCTCAGTGTGCACAGCGGGGTGGGGGTGGGGGGGGTGTGTGTGTGTGTGTGTCTTTGAATAGCTGTATTTGCCTCTATGTTCCTGCAGATAATGGATCTCTTTATGCATGCATGCCTAAGTGTGTGTGTGCTCGCCTATAAAGTGTTTGCACACCTGCGTCTGTGCTGATCACACTGATTTATGGATCAGTTTTTTTTACTTCATTGCTCTCTTCATACACACAGATAAAGCGTCCGTCAGTGTGCGCCGTGTGAATGTAAACATCTGATATAAGCTGGAAATAAATAAACACGGTTGCATAAACAGAGCGAGACGGGGAACGCAGTCCCACAAGACAAGAACTACATCCACATATATTGTCTGTATTGCTGTTTCCTTTACTGCAAATCACCCCGAGTGAAGAGGACAAAGAGGGAGGGTCTCTGTAGGTGGACGATGATGAGAGAGATGATGAGAGAGAGGCACACTGACATTTCACTCAGTGGATAATCACTGTGCTGCGGCTGAAGAAATATCCAGAGACGTGTCTGTAACACATTTAATACTGATTCAAAACATACAAAATATTTGTGAGAAATCACTATCAATTTACCTGTGCTGTATTTTAAAGAGTTCTCTCCTGCTAATGTTCAGGTGTATATCAGTATGTAGTGTCTCTACTTTAAAGAGTTCTCTCCTGCTGATGTTCAGGTGTATATCAGTATGTAGTGTCTCTACTTTAAAGAGTCCTCTCCTGCTGATGTTCAGGTGTATATCAGTATGTAGTGTCTCTACTTTAAAGAGTCCTCTCCTGCTGATGTTCAGGTGTATATCAGTATGTAGTGTCTCTACTTTAAAGAGTCCTCTCCTGCTGATGTTCAGGTGTATATCAGTATGTAGTGTCTCTACTTTAAAGAGTCCTCTCCTGCTGATGTTCAGGTGTATATCAGTATGTAGTGTCTCTACTTTAAAGAGTCCTCTCCTGCTGATGTTCAGGTGTATATCAGTATGTAGTGTCTCTACTTTAAAGAGTCCTCTCCTGCTGATGTTCAGGTGTATATCAGTATGTAGTGTCTCTACTTTAAAGAGTCCTCTCCTGCTGATGTTCAGGTGTATATCAGTATGTAGTGTCTCTACTTTAAAGAGTCCTCTCCTGCTGATGTTCAGGTGTATATCAGTATGTAGTGTCTCTACTTTAAAGAGTCCTCTCCTGCTGATGTTCAGGTGTATATCAGTATGTAGTGTCTCTACTTTAAAGAGTCCTTTCCTGCTGATATTCAGGTGTATATCAGTATGTAGTGTCTCTACTTTAAAGAGTCCTCTCCTGCTGATGTTCAGGTGTATATCAGTATGTAGTGTCTCTACTTTAAAGAGTCCTCTCCTGCTGATGTTCAGGTGTACATCAGTATGTAGTACTCACTAGAGGAGAGGTGTATTGCCTCATAAGTTATAAGTTAGCAAAATCAATCAAATGTACGTAAATGATGCTTGATAGTTGAATATGAAGACATTTGTATTAATAAATACATCCCAGCTCTCCAGAGGGTTTAAGTTATTCTGTTTGCAGCTCATTCCTTAGAACAGAAGACTCAGATTTCTATAATTGGCTTTTTTTTTTATCAACTTAGATTTGTCAGAAAATGTTTTAATTGACTGAGTTGAAAAGTGGTCTCATTGACACATGAATACTACTGTATAATATCTGTTTACATATATATTTAAGAAGTACAATATAAGACAAGCTCAATCTCCATTATACTTTTAGCATTTGCTGAGGGCCGATATATGCAAGAGAGGGATGAATGAAGACACACTGGTTCAAACTGATGTGTCTACTTTCTTTAGGATAACGGCCAATCGTTGATCGCAAGAAGATGTGTTTATTTTTACAAACATCGTCATTGCCAGATCTCAGACACACACATTCCCGATCCTTACGATTATCTCATACAGTCCTAAACGATGCACTTTCTGTCTTTACGATTAGTTTAAACTGTGTTATCCCGACAGACAGTTGAAGGGACTCTGAGGAGACAGAGAGAGGAGAAACATCAGGAGAGAAGGATCAGGGTTTGATTACTCAGGCCTGTTTGAGGCTCCGTGCATCAACACTGATCACAGGGAGCTGGTTCTCTGCAGGATATCAGGATGATGTCTTTATTCAGAACTCTTTATTGAATCGCTCCTGCTGGGAAATCCCCTGGCTGGGAACCAAAGTGTGTTAAAGTGTGTCGAGCCTCTGTGTTCACACTGCAGATATTAGTGTGTGTGTTGTTGTGTTCCCACAGCGTGTGTGTGTGTGATAAGCCTCTTTCAGAGAAGGATTGTCAAACATCGCCGGCTTCATCTCACTTCACACACTCACTCACACACATCACTTCATCAGGATTACCAACTTTGGGTACCTGGCTGAAGTGAGATTTTGATATCATGGGTTTAATTACACATATGCGCACTAAATGACTGCTATCGTGTCAGCAGCGGGACCTTAGCATATATATAGGATATATATACAATATATACAAATACACAATAATGGACACAGACTACAAAGGGCACACAGTTTCATTCACTAATGAAAGTCAAACACATGTTTCCACTGTTTTATTGTGTGCCTGTCGCGATAAGCAATTCATTGACTTATCGTACGATAAATAAAAATGAACTCGATAAATTGCCATTTACATGAGGATGTGACTAGCAGTTTGAAAGGATGTACTTGAATTATTATTATATATTATCATTATGTCAGTGGTCTAAAATGGTCATACAACGGTGCCGACAATATTATCGTTTATCACAATAATTTCCGGGAAAATGTATCCAACAAAATTAATTATCGTGAGAGGCCTATACATGAAACACACACACACACACACATCTACAGACTTACTCCAAACTGCCAAATATATTAATTAACACACTCTCACTCTGATATACTCTCTGACTCTATTTTGGCCAAGTAGAACAATAAGCAGCAGACTTTTACTTTTTATCATTTCTACTGGATCTTAGATCTGCGCATGCGCCATACGGGTCGGGGATTGACCAACCGGCTCCCACTGCTCTGCTGTCTGTTAACGTTGTTAAGAGTGGTGGGGGCGGGGAGGGAGCGGATCGACAGCTTGAGCAGCTGTCAACTCAACATTGTAAATAACCAACCAAAAAGGATCGCCGGTTCATCTTGTTTTTGGCGTGAGAATAGTTTGGGCAGCGTGAGAGCGTGAGATTGAGAGTGAAAGCGTGATCACACGCCAGATACGTGAGAGTTGGCAACCCTGACTTCACACACACACACACACACACACACACACCCACACACACACACACACACACACACACACACACACATCACTTCACACGCATACACACATCTCAGAGCGAGTCATCTCCCGCTCCTACTGGAACTACATTTGTTTCTGAGCGGGGACACGTCGTCCCTCTGAACACTCTGACCTAGAAACAACAAGCAGAACCTTACTGTTCTGCCGCCTCACACACGGTGCGTTCAGGGGCTGATCGAGGGGAAGTCGTTCTCACAACTTCGGTGTGTTCTTGAGCTTTAAATTATAATGTTGAAATGACACAGAGGAGAAGTTTTACTTTATTGTGTTTTAGGTAAAGATTTATTACAGCGTTTCCCACGGTGATGATCAGGTGAGGTTCTCCAGTCGGGAACCGTTCTACAAATAATCCGACACCAAGGAAACGCAGCAGAAAATGTCTTGTGTGTATTAGTGTGTGTGCATTTATGTGTGTGTGTGTATGTATTAGAGTGTGCATGCATCTTTGTTTACAGGTGTGTGTGCATGTGCATGCATACAGTACATGTGTATTCATGTGTGTGTGCATGCATATTTGTTTATAGGTGTGTGCATATGTGTGTATTAGTATGTGTGTGCATGCCTAAAACCTGCCTAAGACCAGAATCTGGGAATGTTAAGCCCTCCCACTATTTTCCAAGAGGGCGTTGCCAGATTTTCAATTTCAGGATTTAACCAGGAGATGGCGCTTTATTCACAAATACAGAAAGACAACTTTTCATGGACTTTCAGTTGTGTTTTGAAGAGAATTTGAACACATCAATATTTTAGATAAGAATAATGCGAATTGAACTGGTTTCATTAATTAGTGAGTTTATTTAAGGTAATTAGGTAGAAGCCCTTTTTTTATCAGTAACGAATTTAGCAGTTGAACATAAAAGTCAACTAACTGAGTGTCACTTGCAATGACAGTGTTGTGTTTTTATTTTATGAACCTTTTACATTAAAAATGGTTGTTGAATATATACATATTATTATGAATATGGATAAATACTAGGCTATTTATTATAAACGTTAGTCCTTAACATCTATCACTGTGTATATAACCATTCTTTAATTACATGTTTGATAAGTTTCTATGAAATAAGAAATGAATATAATTAAAATGTAATTATCATATCATATATTATAATGTATTGTATTATTAAGTAATATCATACATTAACCCAATTATAGCAGATGCCACATTGAATGGATGAACACATTTATGCATCAATAATTACAACGGAGTATTTCTAAATACAAGTTGTAAAAATACTTATATGTATTTAATACTAATAACATAATGATTCATTTTACTTTCAGATGATAATACTTCAGGGTTAGGGTTAGGTCCGGTCTGACAGCGCTTAGCTCTCTGCTGCAGAGAGGAAGAGAAGATCACTGCTCTAAACAAAGTCAAAAATCGTACATCCAAACGGAATAAATATAATTAATTATTATTAATACGTTAAGTCTTGTTCATTGTTTTTCACTTTTATTAAATGTTTGATATTTCCGGCACAGACCCTTTCATACCGGCAATGCACGATAGAAACAACAGGAACTGCGACAGCATAAATATGCGAACACAAACCTACAGACTGCTGGAGAAGAGATATCACAGGGGGGGGTTGGGACACACACATTCCGATGGCCAATTAGTTTTACACAAAGAGTAGGCTATACTCAACATAGAGGGGTGGGGGCTGGTGAACGGTATGGTCAATGTTTGTAAACACTGTGAAATGTTGACTTTATTTGATCATTTCAGTTAAAAACTAACGTTCATATTTCTCTTTTTGAGAAGAGCAATATGAATATGTTAGTGGCTGACCCAGCCCCATGGTCTGTCACAGTAGTGGGGGAAAGAGAAGTGCACTGTTTTGCCTGGCTGGACCTGTAATTTACAGGAAAGGAGTGCACGCTACTAAAGAGACACGCTACCATGGAAACCAAACAATGGTGTTTCTGTATTGAAGTCCGAGAGGAAACAGTCATATTTGGAGCGTTATGTTAGAATGAAACAGCCAGGTCGTGACTCACAAAAAAAAAGTGTTACTTCACTAACTGTAAGCTTGTCACTCAGAGTAACCTACAGTTAACTTAACTGCTGGAAAAGAAAGATCAGGGGGGGGAGAGAGCTGTGGCTGATGGACCATTAGGTGTGTAAACACACAGCTGAGAGCTGCCGTTTCATTCTGACTGTTTAAAAAACGGTAATAACGGACTATTTTTCTTAGCGGATGCATGTCAATTTAAATCAATACATACAACTATTTTTTTAAATCAATAAAAACATTTTCTAAATCCATAAAAGCATTTCAATTAATATTGGGAGTCATGTCGTTACTTTGTTGAGAATGTGGCCATGTAATAAGCGGGATAATTTGCAGCGACTTGGTCATTATGGGGAAAAGAGCACCCGCTACGCGTCGGGATCCTGATCTGCCTGACGAGACTCCATTAAATTACTGAATTACTGAGTTTAGGCACGTTAATAACGTTTTAATGAAGTTGAATACAGTATATTCATATTTGTCAGTGATTTCATGTCAATTCGGCGAACATAAACATAAATGATCGTGGTGAAGATGATGATTAAATTAGGATTAAACATCGAGAGCCGGCTGCATTTCCTCCCGTTCGTTTTTGGAGCCGGCGGGCATCCTGATGTTTTTTGTACAGTAGTTGTGGATTAAACAACATTATTTTGTTAAATAAAAACATGGTGATGTTTTGTAAATGATTACATGTCTCTTA
>NW_022987597.1:495000-570000 GCF_902827165.1 Trematomus bernacchii
AGTCTTTGTTGTGTTAGTGGCATTTTCGAGCCTGAAACCTGAAAAACAGGCTCAGGGTTATCAGGTTATCTAGGCCCTTTTTGTTTTTTTGTTTGATGTATATATGCCACACTGTAGGACTGCGGGAAACGATATTTTGAGATTTCTGGATGTACAACATGTAGAATTCTTGACAATAAAGCTGACTTTGACACCAGGACAGATTTCCCTGCCGCAGCACTTCTACTCTCTCCCAGGAACACCGTACAGGAAATATTCCACATTCTCCGTCAGCACAGTGTTCACTCTGTGACGTTCAGGAGTCAAAAGAAAGAGATGAAGACGTGTTTTAGGTGTTTCTGTTCCTCTTTCACCCTCACTGTGTTATGGAATAGATATTGCATAAACATGAAGCTTTATCCCATGCATAGTTCATGCACTGGTCATGAAAACACCCCCACCAAAATGAGTCATTTGTAAATAAAATGGACTCGGCACAGTTTGACATGCCTGCATCGTGCTCTTTGATTTGTTGGGCTGTAGGTGAAGTGCACCGTCTCCTCCAATAACCAGAAGAGAGATGCTCTGAGAGAGACCTCAAGACGATCCGGTTTATTCTAGACCTCACGATGAACCGGTTTACTCTAGACCTCAAGACGATCCGGTTTATTCTAGACCTCACGATGAACCGGTTTACTCTAGACCTCATGATGAACCGGTTTACTCTAGACCTCACGATGAACCGGTTTATTCTAGACCTCAAGACGATCCGGTTTATTCTAGACCTCACGATGAACCGGTTTACTCTAGACCTCATGATGAACCGGTTTACTCTAGACCTCATGATGAACCGGTTTATTCTAGACCTCAAGACGATCCGGTTTATTCTAGACCTCACGATGAACCGGTTTACTCTAGACCTCACAACGAACTGGTTTACTCTAGAGCAGTGGTTCTCACTTTTTCCATAGTCAATAGATCGCGACCCGAAATGTTGAACCACTCAAATCTATTCAACAAAAAATCGCACCATAATATCTACGTTTTTCAGCATACATTATTAATGAAAGTGAAGTACAGTGCATCCCTTATATCCCTTCACAGAACTAAAGTATGCTTTTAAAAAAGGTTTAATGAGATGATGGAATCAAAGCTGAACTGTATCACATAAAAAGGCCCACATGCTGAAAGCCCAACCCCAGCAGGGGGGTCTGGGGGGATTCTCCCCCAGGAGATTTTTAGAAATACTAACATATAAACTACGCATTCTGGTACACTCTGAGAAGGAAATAAATAAATATATCACTACCCGACATATTAATAATATTTATGCCATTGTTTGTTTTTCACTTAGTTCTGACAGCTTGCTGCTCCTCACAGAGAGAAGAGCAAAGAGGAGAGAGTCTGTGTGAATTACTTTAAATTGTGGGTAAGGGTAGATAGCCCCCATTGTTCTGTGACCTGTCAATCATCAAACCGAGGGTCATATTTCATTATGTGTTCATTTGTATCTGAAGTTGTACCCATGGATGTATAAAGAGTAGTTCTACCGTAAAGTTATTCTCCGTGGGGACTTCCGGCAACAACCTTGATTCTGATTGGCCAGAAGACTCCGAAAAAACATCAGCAGAGATGTTTTATTGAGAATATGAACACTACGTGACAGAAGTTTTCAAAACGTTTATGGTCTCCGGGTACTTCCAGTCCAACGCCGTTAGAAAATCGGGCCTTCAAATAAAAGTTTGACTTTTTTCAAATAAATAATATATTTTTCTATTTTGTTTTTCTTCACTCACACATCTGCGACCCACTGGAAACGGGGCCGCGACCCACTTTTGGGTTGCGACCCACCAGTTGAGAACCACTGCTCTAGACCTCACGGTGATCTGGTTTACTCTAGACCTCACAATGATCTGGTTTACTCGAGACCTCACAATGATCTGGTTTACTCGAGACCTCACAATGATCTGGTTTACTCTAGACCTCACGGTGATCTGGTTTACTCTAGACCTCACAATGAACCGGTTTACTCTAAATCTCACGATGATCTGGTTTACTTTAGATCTCACGATGAACCGGTTTACTCGAGACCTCACAATGAACTGGTTTACTCTAGACCTCACAATGAACCGGTTTACTCTAAATCTCACAATGATCTGGTTTACTCGAGACCTCACAATGATCTGGTTTACTCGAGACCTCACAATGATCTGGTTTACTCGAGACCTCACAATGATCTGGTTTACTCTAGACCTCACAATGATCTTGTTTACTCTAGACCTCACAATGAACCGGTTTACTGTAGACCTCACGATGAACTGGTTTACTCGAGACCTCACAATGATCTGGTTTACTCGAGACCTCACAATGATCTGGTTTACTCTAGACCTCACGGTGATCTGGTTTACTCGAGACCTCACAATGATCTGGTTTACTCGAGACCTCACAATGATCTGGTTTACTCTAGACCTCACGGTGATCTGGTTTACTCTAGACCTCACAATGAACCGGTTTACTCTAAATCTCACGATGATCTGGTTTACTTTAGATCTCACGATGAACCGGTTTACTCGAGACCTCACAATGATCTGGTTTACTCGAGACCTCACAATGATCTGGTTTACTCGAGACCTCACAATGATCTGGTTTACTCGAGACCTCACAATGATCTGGTTTACTCGAGACCTCACAATGATCTGGTTTACTCGAGACCTCACAATGAACCGGTTTACTCTAGACCTCACAATGATCTTGTTTACTCTAGACCTCACAATGAACCGGTTTACTCTAGACCTCACAATGAACCGGTTTACTGTAGACCTCACGATGAACTGGTTTACTCTAGACCTCACAATGAACCGGTTTACTCTAGACCTCACAACGAACCGGTTTACTGTAGACCTCACGAGGAACCGGTTTACTCTAGACCTCACGAGGAACCAGTTTACTCTAGACCTCACAACGAACTGGTTTACTCTAGACCTCACAACGAACCGGTTTACTCTAGACCTCACAACGATCTGGTTTACTCTAGACCTCACAATGAACTGGTTTACTCTAGACCTCACAATGATCTGGTTTACTCGAGACCTCACAATGATCTGGTTTACTCTAGACCTCACAATGATCTGGTTTACTCGAGACCTCACAATGATCTGGTTTACTCGAGACCTCACAATGATCTGGTTTACTCGAGACCTCACAATGATCTGGTTTACTCGAGACCTCACAATGATCTGGTTTACTCGAGACCTCACAATGAACCGGTTTACTCTAGACCTCACAATGATCTTGTTTACTCTAGACCTCACAAGAACCGGTTACTCTAGACCTCACAATGAACCGGTTTACTGTAGACCTCACGATGAACTGGTTTTTACTCTAGACCTCACAATGAACCGGTTTACTCTAGACCCTCACAACGAACCGGTTTTACTGTAGACCTCACGAGGAAACCGGTTTACTCTAGACCTCACGAGGAACCAGTTTACTCTAGACCTCCACAACGAACTGGTTTACTCTAGACCTCACAACGAACTGGTTTACCTATAGACCTCACAACGAACCGGTTTACTCTAGACCTCACAATGAACTGGTTTACTCTAGACCTCACAATGAACCGGTTTACTCTAGACCTCACAACGAACTGGTTTACTCTAGACCTCACAACGAACTGGTTTACTCTAGACCTCACAACGAACCGGTTTACTCTAGACCTCACAATGAACTGGTTTACTCTAGACCTCACAACGAACTGGTTTACTCTAGACCTCACAACGAACCGGTTTACTCTAGACCTCACAATGAACCGGTTTACTCTAGATCTCACAACGAACTGGTTTACTCTAGACCTCACGATGAACCGGTTTACTCTAGACCTCACAACGAACTGGTTTACTCTAGACCTCACGAGGAACCGGTTTACTCTAGATCTCACAACGAACCGGTTTACTCTAGACCTCACAACGAACCGGTTTACTCTAGATCTCACAACGAACTGGTTTACTCTAGACCTCACGATGAACCGGTTTACTCTAGACCTCACAACGAACTGGTTTACTGTAGACCTCACAACGAACTGGTTTACTGTAGACCTCACGAGGAACCGGTTTACTCTAGACCTCACAACGAACCGGTTTACTCTAGACCTCACAACGAACCGGTTTACTGTAGACCTCACAACGATCTGGTTTACTCTAGACCTCACAACGATCTGGTTTACTCTAGACCTCACAATGAACCGGTTTACTGTAACCTCACAACTAACTGGTTTACTCTAGACCTCACGAGGAACCGGTTTACTCTAGATCTCACAACGAACCGGTTTACTCTAGACCTCACAACGAACCGGTTTACTCTAGACCTCACAACGAACTGGTTTACTGTAGACCTCACGAGGAACCGGTTTACTCTAGACCTCACAACGAACCGGTTTACTCTAGACCTCACAACGAACCGGTTTACTGTAGACCTCACAACGATCTGGTTTACTCTAGACCTCACAACGATCTGGTTTACTCTAGACCTCACAATGAACCGGTTTACTGTAGACCTCACAATGAACCGGTTTACTGTAGACCTCACAATGAACTGGTTTACTCTAGATCTCACAACGATCCGGTTTACTCTAGACCTCACGAGGAACCGGTTTACTCTAGACCTCACAACGAACTGGTTTACTCTAGACCTCACAACGAACCGGTTTACTGTAGATCTCACAACGAACCGGTTTACTCTAGACCTCACAACGAACTGGTTTACTCTAGATCTCACAACGAACTGGTTTACTCTAGACCTCACGATGAACCGGTTTACTCTAGACCTCACAACGAACTGGTTTACTGTAGATCTCACAACGAACCGGTTTACTCTAGACCTCACAACAAACTGGTTTACTCTAGACCTCACGATGAACCGGTTTACTCTAGATCTCACAACGATCCGGTTTACTCTAGACCTCACGAGGAACCGGTTTACTCTAGACCTCACAACGAACCGGTTTACTCTAGACCTCACAACGAACCGGTTTACTGTAGACCTCACAACGATCTGGTTTACTCTAGACCTCACAACGATCTGGTTTACTCTAGACCTCACAACGATCTGGTTTACTGTAGACCTCACAATGAACTGGTTTACTCTAGACCTCACAATGATCTTGTTTACTCTAGACCTCACAACGAACCGGTTTACTCTAGACCTCACAATGATCTTGTTTACTCTAGATCTCACAACGAACCGGTTTACTCTAGACCTCACGACGATCCGGTTTACAGAGAGCTTTTTTTTTTTTTTTTATGTGCTATATAAATAAGTTAAATAAAGATTGAGAGCTGCTCTGAGATAGACCTCACAGCGAACCGGTTTACTCTAGAGAGCCGCTCTCTCCACAGCGTGACGAGGCGTAGTGATCCTCTCTCTGTTTCACCGGAGATCCTCCACCACGCTGCAGAGATGAACACATTCCCAGAGGAGCATCCTCACTTTCCTCTCCTGATGATTCCTCTGTTTTAGGGCTTTCAGAGGCAGGGACTGGCCAATGAGTGTGATCCATCCCACTCAAAGTCTTTATATTCTGCTGCAGTGCTTTCCCAACAGGTGGACTTTACCCCGGAGGGTTCAGCAGGAAAATACGTGGACAGGTTTTAAAGTAGCTTAACGTAATTTAAAACAAAAGGAACAAAGATTTCTGAACCACAACAATGTGAGAAAACAAGTTATAAAGTGAGCAGAGAGATCCAGCTAACAGTCATGGATACACCGATGAAAATGATCAAATAATGGATTTTTGATTATTTCTTGTACACAACACTTATAAATACACTTTAATACATGCTGAGCACATGATGATAAAGCCTTGAAACGTACAAATCTATTTTTAGCCAATCTCTGATCTTTTTCTAACCCTAACACGGTAGTTCTGTTGCATACGGTGGGGATTCTCATTGCTGATTGGCTTTTGCAAAAGTGTGTCACACCAAATTCTCATTTGAGTCGAGAAATATAACTTCCAGTGTCTTCCCGGTGCAGATTCTCAACTATCCACCTCTTTGCATTGACTTTCATGTAATCCTGCAGCGTGAAATATCAATGCACCAAAGGAAAATCCAGTTGTATCAACACACACGTGACGCGACCAAACTGACCCAAACGTTGGCATCTCAGTCGTATGAACATATCATTATAACAGCAGGGATGCAAACTCATCAGGTGTGAACAAGGTGATCTGAAACCCGTGTGGTGTTCATACAGGACACATTACGGTGTGAGAGTGAAATATTCCTGCCTCCTGTTTCAACATGACAGGGTATTCTCTCAGGACCAACATGTGCCACATTAAGCCCCCCCATAATGAGCAGTAAGCAAAACCCTGTTTTTAACAATGAACCGAGTTGAGACCTCCTAAAATAGGTCTTACACAATCCCAACGCTTCACAGAGGCAGACAGTGTAATGAAGTGATGAAACACGCCTGATGAAACACATCCTGCAGAATGAGGCAGACAGCGAGGGGCCGTCAGTGTTCATGTGATGACAGAAAACAGCTGGATGCACGTCTCTGTGTTGTCATATTTAAAGTGTTGAACGCCTCAGAGTTTATGTAGAGGGGAGAGCAGGAATAAGCCGTGTTGGAGCTGATCCTCGATGTGAAGGATCCGCAGAGAGCAGGCTGTGATGGACTCTCACCATCCTCCTTTAGTCTGATTAACAGACACAATGCATTGGCATGATTCTGTCCTGATTGGACTTCAGACCCTGGTTGTGTCTACAGATAGTTTTTTCTTGAACCATGAGGTCTTATCGTCACTTTTAAAGCAGACGTTTGACACTTGGGGAAGACGGTAATGTGCTGAATTATCTCTTGGCTGAAGTAATAGCTTCACTGGCCGGCTGGCAAGCGCTCAGAAGAAAGTATGACAAGCCAAGAAACAGCCCAGCATGAAAACCCCCAAAGATAGGCTAACCGTTTCCCTCTTTGTTTGTCTTTATGCTAAGCTAAGCTAACCAGCTACAGCTAGACATGGAGTGGTTATCAAACGCTCGGCTAGTGAACATATTTCCATTAAAGGCACCCTCAGTTTGCCTGGGTCCTTCTTTCTAAATGAACTATTTCATTTGGGTTCATCCTCTGGGAAACATGGGTATCTGTCTTAAATATTATAACAGTCTTTCCACTAATGTTTTAAGGTATTTCAATGAAAACCACGAATGTTAGCTCTGGTGTTAACCCTCTGAGACCCACATAGGACATTTCCGTTTTTGTATATTTTTGTGTTTTGCCTTATAAATGGTCATGTCTTTACAGTATAATCAAGTTTTACACATCCCAGAAATCAGCACAACCTCAGCTAATGAAATATGTCCCTCATTAGAGACTTATACAAACTATAATAGGGGATATTTGCCCTTAAATTAAAAATAAATTAAAAACGGAGCTTGAATTTTTTACTTATTTCATTAAAAAGAACTGCTAACCATAACATTGAAAGAAACATTCAACATATAAAATTGCACACATTTATTATCATTGTATCAGAATTGATTAGAAGATTCTAACTTATTCTGTTCATTAGTTATGCCCATTCTTTTGGGCAGCGTCCATGGGCGTTTTTTTGCGAGGAATTGTCATTTTTTGTCCTGTCAATTTTGAAGACTACACATCATATATATCATGTTAGTTCCTGTCCACAATCACACATGGCATGCTGAGCAGATTCGTCAGAATTGTCATCGACATTGTCACCTTGAAAAATCAGCTCCAAAGCCTCAGCTGTAGTAAACTTCCTTGCCGTACCTCAGCCTACTTTTAAGACATTAAAATAAACGTATTCCAACTTTTATTTTGTTTTCGCGCGTGGAATTATACCGGCTCTCGTTTCAGTACCGATAACAACGGAACTGACAGGCAACCCTCTGAATCAGACTCCGATTGGCTGTGACTGCATCCACTCAGAGTGTCCGATTCAGAAACGTGACTCTGACACTCTTTACGTCACAAACAAAGATGGTGGATGAGAATAGACCTATAAAACATATGAAACGATAAGCAATGAATCAAGGTGAGACTATCCGCATCTTTTAAAACTCTACGCTCATTCGTTTCACCAAAATAAGTAAACTGAGAAGTTATGACGCTTTGAACACAACGTGATATTTGGGATCGTATTCGGCCCCGTGGGTCTCAGAGGGTTAATGCAGGAAATGTCAGTTTATCTGATCAGATGTGGCTATAAAGGGCTTTATAATTCAAACCTTTAATTATGTTTCTCTGCTTCTACAGGTCGATGGAGTTTAACCCTTTGACAGAAAGCAACATACAGTCTGTGGAAAAGGAAGCGAAAGGGAAAGCAAATAAATCAGGTCCCTAACTTGAGAAGTTTTACATAAGTGGGTTACATTGACTTTTAATGACTCACAAGGTAGAACAAGCTAATTAAAGTTCTTGCTGAGACATTTATGTGTTTTTTTCAATTGGAGTAAAGTGGATTAAAATAGCAAGCAATTAAACAAACCCTGAAAGCATCCCCCTCCCCCATTTTACTGCTAAGTGAGAACTCAGGAGTTGTAGAAACTGAAAAGACACGTCTGATCTGCAACAACCAGCAATTAGCATGTTTTATGATTCATTATAAAACCACTGAATCATTTCTACAATCAGGAGCATTCAGTTGTTCAAATGCTTTGTGTTCAGGAGATTCTTCCCACCATGTTTCATTTGTTTTTCATATTTTAAGCCTTTAGTTTGCATTTCATTTGCCAGAGAAATAAGGATGTATTCAAACAGTGGGACAGTGCGTTCCCTCTGATCAGTACAAATCTTTTAAACAGTGCTATTTGACCCCTGGTTATTGGTCAAGTTGGTAAAAACTTGAGCTGCAGACAAACAAAAGAACATTTGGTGACAAAGGGAGAAAAACGTTGATTACAAAAAAAAGTTGTCAACTGAAGAAAGTTGATGACAAAAAAGGGAAATTATGAAAAAATGTTGGCGACTGTTACGGAGCCGTGGTAGTGGCTCGTGGGGAGATCCGCAACATAAAATAAAACACACAAAACATCCAGCACTTAACGGCGATCATTTATTTAGACGTACAGGCGTTACTCACATGGGCCAACCGGCAAACGAACAAGGTCTGGAGGACGGGCAAAAAGAAGAAGGGGGCCTGGGCCAGCCACACCACGGGCCGTAGGACCCAGAGCTTCCCTCCCCTACCCAGAGATCTAACAAAAAACTACGGGTGAAATAAAGCCGCGAAAAACTATACTACCAGGTCCTCCAGAATACACATATCAACACAATAACAAAAGGGGTCTACAGATCCGAAACAGCAGAGAGATTGTCCACAGACAGAGTCTTCCGGCATAGGGATAGGCAAAGATCCTTCTCCTCCAGTCTCTCCTTATAGCCCGGCTGAGTGGAATCTAGGAACACCTGCGCAGAGGCGGAGCCAGGGGCAGACCAGGTGCACCCAGAAAAAGTTGCCCAAAAATTGTTGAGCAGAAACAATATTTACAAAGTTGACCAAAATCGTTGACCAAAGTAAGTTTCCAACAACAGAGACTGATAAATCAAGAAACATAAAAAAAAGGTGAACTAGTAAACTACTATCAAAATGTACAAATGATCTATGAACAAGAAGACTCATCAGATAGGATATGTGCAAAAATACACCTGCAGTGTAGAGAATCATGATGATAACCATTGAGGACAACTTTACCCTTGATGCAATGCATGCTAAATAAAATGTGTCGTTCCAGAGCAGTGATAGCAGTAACTGGGAGATTGTGGTGAACAGAACAGAGCAGTCACTGTGCAGCTGGGTCATTAGCAGTCTATGCTCGTTAGGGTTTTCATCAGGATTCAGAACCCCATCCCCGGCCCCACAGTCTCTGAATACACACACATGAGAGTTACCTGTTAAGTGGAGAGATGATCAATTGGGACTTGAACCGGCAACCCTTTGTTTCTCAAACCAGTTGCACACAGACTGGTGCTGGTTTGAGTTTTAAAGCTCTGTCTTTACATATAAACACTCCAAAGACAGGAGAGTCTGTAGTTCTGCAGGTATTTGGGTCAAAGACCATTTGAGTTCTGAAGATTGCTCTACGGGAGGAGAGGATCACATCTTCTGGGAACCATGAACGTCTGTAAATACTAACAGGAAGTGAGTTTGATTTAAGGAAACTAAAATGTACCGCAGTTATGCTGCGTTCACACCGGACGCGATGCGAATATTCGCTTCGCTCTAATCGCTCTAAATGCTCTAAATGCTCTAAATGCTCTAAATGCTCTAATCGCTCTAAACGCTCTAATCGCTCTAAACGCTCTAAACGCTCCAGTTTCACTGCGGCTGTCAGCTGTGTTTACTCGCATCATTCAAACAAGACACGCTGGCAATGGGGCTACAACTACAACAAGATGGACATATTTGACCGTGATTTAATTGTAATACACGTTTCTAAATGATGAAGTAACAACATACTGATACCGGTTAGTAAAAACCATGAATTAATGCTTTGACAAGTCTGCAGACAAGACGGCAGGCGAAAAGCTTTTAAAATGCGTGTTTTCTGAATGAAGATCGGATCGACCAGGCTAAGCTAACGTTGTATATGCTCCGACCGTCCACACTCACCAGCGACTGTATTCACAATGACACAGACAGTCTGTGGTTTGTACTTGTTTAACTTTTGTCCAGTTTCTGAACAGATATGAGGAGCTGTGAGCTCTGAGTGCTAACTGCTAACAGCTAACGGCTGATGTTTTGGTTTTCAGGTTCAAAGTCAGTGACGGCAGGCTGAGATCCTCACCGCTGATTGGCTACCGCGAGATAGCGTCACGCGAATTTGACGGTCGAGTTGAAAAAATTTAACTCGAGCGGTTGTCGCTGCCCCGTCCAATCGCCTCATCGCGCTGCGGCATTCGCATCAACCGCTTCATGCGCGCCGTTGGTGCAAATTCGCATCTGTCCGCGTCTTTTGCATTGACTTTAACATGTAATCGCGCCGCCCCCAAAAATCGCAATCGCGTCCGGTGTGAACGCAGCATTATCCTGCTCACCTGCACAGCTGTGGGTGAAGACCCCGCCCAGCAGAAATGAAATATGACCACAGAACCTCAGAAAGGGGGGCCCAGGGCCAGATGAGGAAGGGGGGTGGTGAAAGGAGACCCGGAGAGCGACAGAGAGGGGAGGAGAGACACACACACACACACACACACACACACACACAGACAGACACCCACACACACACACAGAACACACACAAACAACACACACACACACCACACCCACAAGACCGACACACACACAGACAAGACAGACCACACACACACAGACACAGCACGACACACACACACACCACACACACCACACACACACAGACACACACACACACATCACAACCACACACATCACAACCACACACACACACACATCACACCCTACACACAACACACACCACACACACCACACAACACACTGTCACACACACACACAGAACAACCACACACACACTACACACAACACACAACACCACACCACACACACACACAGACAGGACACACACCCACACGACTACAGACTACACACACAACACACAGACAACATACAGCAACAACACCACACACATGACACAACACACTACACGTACACCACACACACACAGACAGACACACTACATAACACATACACAGACACACACACCACTACCCTACCACACACACACACATACATACCACAACACAGACAGACACACACATTCCACAGTACAACATCACCAACAACATACACATACACACACACACACACACAACCAACAACACCATACATAACACACACACACACATACATTAACACACACACACACATACATACACACACACACACATACACATACACACACCCACCACCCCC
The DNA here is from genome assembly GCF_902827165.1 of Trematomus bernacchii. Taxonomy (NCBI): domain Eukaryota; kingdom Metazoa; phylum Chordata; class Actinopteri; order Perciformes; family Nototheniidae; genus Trematomus; species Trematomus bernacchii. Next base: position 506,894 of record NW_022987597.1, read on the forward strand.
CCCACACCAAACACAAACATAAATCTCCGCAGACACAGAGAAAGGTCATCGTTGTTTTGAGAGAGAGACTGTTTCTGAATTTACCGTCGGCTGCACCAATCACAGGCCGTGTGATGTTGCTATAGTTACACAGACAAAGATCCCGGTGCTTCGGAGATCAGACGCTCCTCTCGGTGTGTTTTCTTTCTGTTCCTCACACACACACTCGGTCCGATGGGATGTCCGTCCTCTTGTCTCAGAGACAAAGCCCAGCTATTATATTATGTAAATCTCAGAGCGGCTGCCGGTGATTAATTGCCGCCAGAGTTGGAGCCACAGCGACCGGGACCTCCTTCATTTATTTATTTCCCTGGCAGATGGAGTGGCAGTGAAACATAAATAGTGAGCCGTTTACACCTCAGAGATCAATGTCACAGCGCTCCTGCTGAGGGCTTTAACCCGAGAGTTATGGCCCTCCTTCATTACACTCAGAGACAACAGCTGAGATCTGAATTTGAAGGATTCAAGGCTTTTATTGTCATGTGTACACAGCTACAGTGTAGATATATCAATGGGAATCACAGGCTCCTCCAACAGAGCAACACAATAAAACAGATACAATAGTGAAAGTAAATACAAACAAATTAGAATATAATAGAAATAGTGCAAGAATAGTGTATATACAAGTAATTGGAATATTGATATATATATAAGTTGCAGACAGATGAATGTTATGGATGCGTTGGAATATGTTGGAAAGTGAAGCAGAATTATAGAAATTAATTCATGCAGAAATTAACTTCATAGTTCTTTGATGAGTTCATTGGTGTGTTAGGAAAACTGTCTCCTGCTGTTTCTTTATTCCCTTCCAGAATCAGAGGACCTGTATTAGTCTCTCACATTTACATTGTTAAATAATAATATGTTTTATTTGTAAAAGCACGCCTGCATGCACAGGTTCGTCTCCCATGCATGCAGGGTTTAGGACTCATTCCTGCACCTCTCTGTTGATTCTCTGTGATTGGTCGAGGAGCAACCAGTACAGGTATTTGTGTTCAAAATGTAAGAAGTAGAAAGTACAGGTATTTGGGTTCAAAATGTAAGAAGTAGAAAGTACAGGTATTTGTGTTCAACATGTAAGAAGTAGAAAGTACAGGTATTTGTGTTCAACATGTAAGAAGTAGAAAGTACAGGTATTTGGGTTCAAAATGTAAGAAGTAGAAAGTACAGGTATTTGTGTTCAACATGTAAGAAGTAGAAAGTACAGGTATTTGTGTTCAACATGTAAGAAGTAGAAAGTACAGGTATTGTGTTCAACATGTAAGAAGTAGAAAGTACAGGTATTGTGTTCAACATGTAAGAAGTAGAAAGTACAGGTATTTTGTGTTCAACATGTAAGAAGTAGAAAGTACAGGTATTTGTGTTCAACATGTAAGAAGTAGAAAGTACAGGTATTTGTGTTCAACATGTAAGAAGTAGAAAGTACAGGTATTTGTGTTCAACATGTAAGAAGTAGAAAGTACAGGTATTTGTGTTCAACATGTAAGAAGTAGAAAGTACAGGTATTTGGTTCAACATGTAAGAAGTAGAAAGTACAGGTATTTGTGTTCAACATGTAAGAAGTAGAAAGTACAGGTATTTGTGTTCAACATGTAAGAAGTAGAAAGTACAGGTATTTGGGTTCAACATGTAATATGGTTCAACATGTAAGAAGTAGAAAGTACAGGTATTTGTGTTCAACATGTAAGAAGTAGAAAGTACAGGTATTTGTGTTCAACATGTAAGAAGTAGAAAGTACAGGTATTTGTGTTCAACATGTAAGAAGTAGAAAGTACAGGTATTTGGGTTCAACATGTAAGAAGTAGAAAGTACAGGTATTTGGGTTCAACATGTAAGAAGTAGAAAGTACAGGTATTTGTGTTCAACATGTAAGAAGTAGAAAGTACAGGTATTTGGGTTCAACATGTAAGAAGTAGAAAGTTCAGGTATTTGTGTTCAACATGTAAGAAGTAGAAAGTACAGGTATTTGTGTTCAACATGTAAGAAGTAGAAAGTACATGTATTAGGGTTCAACATGTAAGAAGTAGAAAGTACAGGTATTTGGGTTCAACATGTAAGAAGTAGAAAGTACAGGTATTTGTGTTCAACATGTAAGAAGTAGAAAGTACAGGTATTTGTGTTCAACATGTGAGAAGTAGAAAGTACAGGTATTTGTGTTCAACATGTAAGAAGTAGAAAGTACAGGTATTTGGGTTCAACATGTAAGAAGTAGAAAGTACAGGTATTTGTGTTCAACATGTAAGAAGTAGAAAGTACAGGTATTTGTGTTCAACATGTAAGAAGTAGAAAGTACAGGTATTTGTGTTCAACATGTAAGAAGTAGAAAGTACAGGTATTTGGGTTCAACATGTAAGAAGTAGAAAGTACAGGTATTTGTGTTCAACATGTAAGAAGTAGAAAGTACAGGTATTTGGGTTCAACATGTAAGAAGTAGAAAGTACAGGTATTTGTGTTCAAAATGTAAGAAGTAGAAAGTACAGGTATTTGTGTTCAACATGTAAGAAGTAGAAAGTACAGGTATTTGGGTTCAACATGTAAGAAGTAGAAAGTACAGGTATTTGTGTTCAAAATGTAAGAAGTCAAAGTAAAAAATCGTCAGAAAAATAAGTAGTGGAGTAAAGTACTGATACCAGAAAAATGTACTTCAGTGCAGTAACGAAGTATTTGTACTGCACTACCTCCCAGCTCTCAGAGTGAAGGCAGGCGAGGTGGCTGGCACCATATCATTGTTCCTGTGAAAGCACGCCTACGACAAAGGGAGCACAGAAGCCAACATGTCACGCTCACATGCACATGTTCATGTGTCAGATACACAATGCTATGTACATCTCACAGAGGAAGGAGAACAAATATCAAAAGAAAAACAGATGGTTGTAAGGAGTCTTTGAGGCAGTGGGGATATCATTTCAGAACAGCTTGAAGTGATGTTAGGCTGCTATAACCATTAGCTGTTTGGGTTTAGACAGGAAGTACAGCTGCTGTAAGAAGACCTGAAGGAAAGAGCAGGGAATGCATTATAGTTCCCTGTCCGTGTGTGTGTCTCCCGCTCTCATCAGGGCCAGCCCCCCCCTGATTGTTTCCACCTGTGCCCGGTTACCTCTTGTTTAAATTCCCCGGGCTGCAGTCCAATAGTCCATTTACCTCAGGAACCTTCCTAATGGAGTGAAATGACCCGGAAGTCCCTCAGTGGCAGCCATGATAAGTGCTGATTCTCTAAATGAAAGGAAAGGAGGTTTCAAACTTCCTTTATAACCTCCTTTAGCTTAGGAACCACTGGACCTCCCTAACCTAAAGGAGGGGAGAACATGCTGACCCACAATGCCTTGCGGCCGCAGCATTTGCCGTCACCCAACAGTCGGCCGTTCACGGAAACAATCGATTATGACCGAGAAATGATATCATGAAAGTTACGGTGCTTATTAAGCATTTTAAAACGTATGTGGTAAGTTGCCAAAGTGCTTTGTTTTGAACGTTCATCAGTATTATAATCAAAAAGAGAAATATGAACGTTAGTTTTTACTGAAATGATCAAATAAAGTCAACATTTCACAGTCTTTACTGAGCTGTGTGGGGTTTGTTCAACTTTTAAAAGATGTTTGAATGGTGATATACACAGTGATAGATGTTAAGGACTAACGTTTATAATAAATACATTTGTATTGATTTATCTTTTCATACAATCATACGTATTGGGATCATTTGTATTAATGTGGACCGGAGGGAGAGGGTGACGAGCATAAGTTTCACTTTCCTTTTTTATTTCAATTCCATCTTTGGTCATGAAGAATATGTTTCTCTGTTGTCCCCGTTCATAAAGCATAACAGCATCAGAGCACGGTGCAGAGTCTCTAGATGAGTTTACAGTAGTCCCTCGTTCTTATTAAACATCCATGTTGTAGTCCGCTGTATAGAAAACTGTAGTTTCCATAGTTTCCCCACAGCAGCAGGCGCACATTCATGACGTCCGCTGGCGCATCATAAACACGTCGGATAGTGAAAGTGCAGTCGATTCTCTAAAGTACCGCAGTCTCTTCTCCTAAGTCCTTTTGAATTCTCCTATCCACTATCCCTTAACCCCGTGACCTTTCACTCAGAGGTCAAGGGGTAGACGATAGGGTTAGAACTTAGGAGCTGTTTTTGGACTATTCGACTGCAGCCCCAGTCTCCCCTTGTCTTGTGTCAGTTCGTCTTGTCCTGTCTCTATGCAAGTAGTCAGCCTGCCTGCGACTACTCACCTTGGCCCTTTCTCATTTTAAAGATTTCCCCTCCTCGACTCCTCGACTCCTCGACTCCTCGACTCCTCGACTCCTCGGTCCTCCGGTAGTGACCCGGAAATGAATTTCAGCGCGCCATGTTGAAGGACATCTCATTTCTCTAAATGCACATCGAGGATCGAGCATCGAGCGTCGAGGAGGCTCTCTGGAGGAGCTCTAACCGAGGAGACACTGATGGGTCCTCCACGGTCCTCCACGGCTCCTTCGTGGATGCATTTCCGACAACAGAGATGTTTCAAAGAGTCGAGACGCACGGCCGGACTGATCTCAGCCAATCACAGCTCTGCATGCATCCCCTGGATATTATTTTAGTAACTGCTTTCATCGAGACGTGATGTTTACAGAGAGAACAGCTGTGAGGTCCGTGCAGAAAGCAGAGCAGTGTGTATAATATATATCACTCAGTATAACAGGCTGTCTCTCTCTCACTGAAGCTGTGTCTCTCTCTCTGAAGCTGTCTCTCTCTCTCTCTCTGAAGCTGTCTCTCTCTCTCTGAAGCTGTCTCTCTCTCTCTGAAGCTGTCTCTCTCTCACTGAAGCTGTCTCTCTCTCACTGAAGCTGTCTCTCTCTCTCACTGAAGCTGTCTCTCTCTCTCTCTGAAGCTGTGTCTTTCTCACTGAAGCTGTCTCTCTCTCTCTGAAGCTGTCTCTCTCTCTCTGAAGCTGTCTCTCTCTCTCTGAAGCTGTCTCTCTCTCACTGAAGCTGTCTCTCTCTCTCACTGAAGCTGTCTCTCTCTCTCACTGAAGCTGTCTCTCTCTCACTGAAGCTGTCTCTCTCTCTCACTGAAGCTGTCTCTCTCTCTCACTGAAGCTGTCTCTCTCTCTCACTGAAGCTGTCTCTCTCTCACTGAAGATGTCTCTCTCTCTCTGAAGCCGTGTCTCTCTCACTGAAGCTGTCTCTCTCTCACTGAAGCCGTGTCTCTCTCACTGAAGCTGTCTCTCTCTCACTGAAGCTGTCTCTCTCTCACTGAAGCTGTGTCTCTCTCTCTGAAGCTGTCTCTCTCTCACTGAAGCTGTCTCTCTCTCACTGAAGCTGTCTCTCTCTCACTGAAGCTGTGTCTCTCTCTCTGAAGCTGTCTCTCTCTCACTGAAGCTGTCTCTCTCTCACTGAAGCTGTCTCTCTCTCACTGAAGCTGTGTCTCTCTCTCTGAAGCTGTCTCTCTCACTGAAGCTGTCTCTCTCTCTCTGAAGCTGTCTCTCTCTCACTGAAGCTGTCTCTCTCTCACTGAAGCTGTCTCTCTCTCTCACTGAAGCCGTGTCTCTCTCACTGAAGCTGTCTCTCTCTCTCACTGAAGCTGTCTCTCTCTCACTGAAGCTGTCTCTCTCTCTCTGAAGCTGTCTCTCTCTCTCTGAAGCTGTCTCTCTCTCACTGAAGCTGTCTCTCTCTCACTGAAGCTGTCTCTCTCTCACTGAAGCTGTCTCTCTCTCTCACTGAAGCTGTCTCTCTCTCACTGAAGCTGTCTCTCTCTCTCACTGAAGCTGTCTCTCTTTCACTGAAGCTGTCTCTCTCACTGAAGCTGTCTCTCTCTCTCTGAAGCTGTCTCTCTCTCACTGAAGCTGTCTCTCTCTCTCTGAAGCTGTCTCTCTCTCACTGAAGCTGTCTCTCTCTCACTGAAGCTGTCTCTCTCTCTCACTGAAGCTGTCTCTCTCTCACTGAAGCTGTCTCTCTCTCACTGAAGCTGTCTCTCTCTCTCACTGAAGCTGTCTCTCTCTCTCACTGAAGCTGTCTCTCTCTCACTGAAGCTGTCTCTCTCTCACTGAAGCTGTCTCTCTCTCACTGAAGCTGTGTCTCTCTCACTGAAGCTGTCTCTCTCTCACTGAAGCCGTGTCTCTGCGCCTGACGGAGGCTTCAGGAAACACTGAGAGGCTTTCCGACAGTAACCCACCTGTTTGTGAGTCTGCAGATAAAGCCTTTGACAAAGAAAGCAATCCTCCTTCAGATACAAAGAGCCCGATACGGTCAATATAAAGACTTTGGTTTCACCCGGCTGCTCCCTCTGTAAATGATGGCTGTGATGGAGAAGTCAGAGATAATGGAAAAAAGACATTTGTAAAAGAAACCGGTCGGTGATACATGTGGAGCGAAAGCAACACAACTATATCTTCCATCCTGCAGGAACATTTATCTCCAACAAACTCGTTCAATGAAAGGTTTTCAGCGCCACACGATCAATGATTACCTGGCAGTGTTTGCACCAGGAAACAGATGCATGAGAACAGCTAAAGGGAGTCTTTACCGTTATTGTCTTTGCCAGAAAGTGACATTGATCAGTGTCTATCGTCTTTGTATAATGGCTTTATTACATCGGCCACTATGGTGATATCCATTTGTGTCTCGTCAAGTTTTTAGTTTTATGATGACGTTTTTTGATCTTAGTTTATTTGTATTAGTATTATTTCACGGTTAAGTTAATATTGTCAAGTCTGCGTCTGTTAACCACTTCCTGTTTGTCATTTGCTGTTTTATTTTGGTACTAATCTCCCCTCATTTCAGGTAGTTTGCCCCTTTGTGTGTATTTCATCTGTGTTTTCTCTGTGCCGAATACATTACACGACATGTTACTTGTTAGACGCTTTTATCCAAAGCGACTAACATACTCAATCCTGTGGGCAATCCCCACAGGAGCAATTTGGGGTGAAGTGTCTCAGGGACACAACGACATGCTGACTGCAGTGGGGTTTGAACCTGTGCTCCCCTGATCCCAACACCAACGCACTAGTCCACTGCGCCACAGCCTCCCTACGAGTCGAGCCTTCCAGCGTTTATTGAGCCTTACAAATAGTATTAGAGATTAGACAGCCAGTTGATATCTGTGCTAGAGTTAGTAAGTATTTAGTAAGTCATGTTTGGAGTCCTTGTATTCTAAGTGTGTTCGTATTGCCCTGCAAATCACCAAAGTAAATACCGTTTTTTTTTTTTAACCGTCTTTTAGTCTGGAGTCGTGCTTTTGGGTCTTGTTATTTTCTTGTGTGCCCCAGTCGTAACAATTTGTCGCAGGAGTGAAGTCTTGTTTTTATTGAGTGAAATGTGCACAATTCAAAGCAGCTGTGGGAGACATCTTGATTTAGTGGGATTACTGTTCAGCACATATGACTTCCCTTCAAGCCCTGAACCCTGAACACACAGTCCATCCCAGTGTCCTTCAGACGGCTGAAACCCCTCCTCTTTCTTTGCCCCTGGATCGATGCCCCTGATGAAAGAGACGAGCCCCAGCTGTAATAAAGCCTCATTGACTGCATGGCTGTGGTGCACCTGCTGCATGGAGTCCCCAAATGTACTTTAGAAATCCACATTATTTCCATTCAGATCCAGACGGAGATAATGGATTCATATTTGATTTATCACCGCAGTCATTACGCTTTCATTTGTCTGAGGGAAGAGAGTCATGCTCCTCCTAATCTGTGACCGTATCTGCACTTATGACAACTTCCATCTCTCAGAAGTGCTTCTCTTGGAAATGATGCTAATGTGTGGTAGCATTCAGCATTAGCAATAAAAGACAGTTTCTAACATATGCCACTAACACCCCCTGCAGTGTAGAGGAGAGGAAACACGCCTCTTATGAAGTGTGAAGAGTTCTCACAGATGCAAGGCGTCTCTGTTCTGGGTTATTGGGAAAACAAACTGCAGGTCCCAAAACACTGAGGGCAGGAAACACACGTATCTTTTGAGTTATTCAGACTAACATTACAACCCAGTCTCACGGCATTTCGTGTTATAGTCACGAAATTAATCTATTGATTCGTGTTCACCAACACCATTTCGCCATTTTTTTCGTGTCACACAGAACGATTTTAAAAGCAATGAAAATAATAACAAATTAGAAGGAAAAACACATTTAAAAAAATACAGATTTCAGTATTCTGACACAGAACGATTTTAGAAGCAATGTATTTCTATTGGTAGTATGTTTCGTGCCTGCACCAAATAATAACAAATTAGAAGGAAAAAAAGATGACATAAAATACAGATGTCAGTATTCTGAGGCTCTGAGACATTTATTTTCCTCACTGACGGCAACAAAACTCAGACATTATACAATTTAAAATAAAAGGGATAGGGTTAGGCTTAGGGTAAGATATTGAGTAAGAACATGTTTTTATGAACCACACAGCTTCTGGTCTTCCAAGACCCGACCGGACAAAAAGACGTGTTGCAGGCACGAAACATACTACCAATAGAAATACATTGCTTTTAAAATCGTTCTGTGTGACACGAAAAAAATGTGAAAATCGTGTTGGTGAACACGAATCAATAGATTACATTAATTTCGTGACTATAACACGAAATGCAGTGAGACTGGGTTGGACATTATGTGGTCAAATGAATAACATTTCATCACCAATACGGTCCAATGCAGGCGAACGCAGGTTTGAATCAGGCCTTTTATCAAATGTACCCTCTATCCCCATCTCTCATCACTATCTCTCTAAAAAGTGGCCCAGAACATCTCCAGACAAACAAAACAACAAAACAGTCAAATAAATACCTGTCGGTTTGAACAAGAATCGTTCATGATCCATTATGTTAACCTTCTCTCCCCAGCTGTGTCTTTTCTTCTGATTCGTCCTGCATGTGTTTATTTTCTGGTTTTCACTGAGTGTTTGTCAGATCCTTGTCTGTTGTGTTTCGCCCTGTCTCTCCTGGATTTAAACCCTCACTAAAATTAGTTTTTCTGTTGATCCCTCATCCCTCCACCCTGGTCCGTTCCCTCCGTGACAGAATCAGGGTCTTCTGGGTCGGGACCAGATGAACTGAACCTTAAAAGCAGTTATTGGATCCTCCAGTCGCTTCAGTTCCTGCTCTGTGACGCTGGCACTGAAGCTTTAAGTCAAGGTTCAAGGTTCAAGGTTCAAGGTTCTTTATTGTCAATCTGACATAGCTACAGAGTAATTATGCAGTTGAAAATCTTATGTCACAGGCTTCTCCAACAATGCAACATAATAACATAACATAACAACAATAAGAGCAAGAGCAATACAAAAATAATAATAGTTATAAAAATGAAATAAAGTTATGATGTGGAATAGTGCAGTATGAGTCTATATACAAGTTATTGGAATGATATATATATATTAGGTATTAGATACATACTACTGAGTAGCAGTTGAATGTTTGAAGTTGTTTCAACAGTTCAATTTTTTAACAGTCTCACTGCCCGCGGGAAGAAACTGTCTCCGAATCTTCTTGTCCTTGCCAGGATGCTGCGGTAACGTCTGCCAGACGGCAACAGAAAGAACAGTTTGTGGCTGGGGTGATGGGGGTCTTTGATAATCCGTAGTGATTTCTTCCTGAGCCGCTGGGAGTAAAGGTCCTCCATGGATGGCAGCTCCGTCCTGGTGATGTGCTGTGCAGTTTTCACCACCCTCTGTAAAGCCTTACGATCGAGGTCGGTGCAGCTGCCGTACCAGGCCGTCATGCTGCCAGTGAGGATACTCTCTATCGTGCACCTGTAGAAGTTGCAGAGTATCCTGGAATCCATTTTGAACCTCCTCAACCTGCGGAGGAAGAAGAGCCGCTGTCGAGCTTTCTTGGTGATGGTGGTGGTGTGAAGAGACCATGTCAGGTCCTCAGTGATGTGGACCCCAAGGAACCTGAAGCTTTTGACTCTCTCCACCGTAGTCCCATTGATGGCGATGGGGGCGTGTCCCTCTCCCTGCTGCTTCCTGTAGTCCACAATCAGCTCCTTTGTTTTGCTGATGTTGAGATGGAGGTTGTTCTCCTGGCACCAAGATGTCAGGTTTTCGACCTCCTCTCTGTATGCCGTCTCGTCATCGTCTGTGATCTGGCCGATGACGGTCGTGTCATCAGCAACTTCACGATGGTGTTGGAGCTGTGTGTGGCCACGCAGTCCGTGGGTGAACAGGGAGTAGAGGAGAGGGCTGAGCACGCAGCCTTGAGGGGCACCGGTGTTGAGAATCAGGGTGGAGGATGTGATATTTCCCACCCGCACTGCCTGGGGTCTGCCCGTCAGGAAGTTCAGGATCCAGTCGCAGAGGGCGCTGTTGAGTCCGAGGTCTCTGAGCTTGATGGCCAGCTTGGAGGGCACAATGGTGTTGAATGCTGAACTGTAGTCAATGAACAGCATTCTCACATATGTGTTCCTCTTCTTCGGGTCCAGGTGTGAGAGGGCAGTGTGGAGGGTGAGGGCTATGGCGTCGTCTGTGGACCTGTTTGCTCTGTAGGCAAACTGCAGGGGGTCCAGAGATTCAGGGAGGGAGGAGGTGATGAATAATTTGACTAACCGCTCAAAGCACTTCATTATGATGGAGGTGAGTGCTACTGGGCGGTAGTCGTTGGGGCAGGTGATGATTGTCTTTTTGGGGACAGGAATGATGGTGGAGTGTTTAAGACATGTGGGGACTACAGACTGCAGCAGGGACCTGTTGAAGATGTCTGTGAACACCTCTGCCAGCTGAACTGCACACACCCTGAGAACACGGCCAGGGATGCCATCAGGTCCAGGAGCCTTGTGTGGGTTAACCCTTTTAAAGGATTTACACACATCTGCCCTATTTAAAACAAAAGGGCAGTGTAGCTCCTGGTCCCTCTGTACCTCCACAGCCTGGCTGCTCTCAAAGCGTGCAAAAAAACTGTTTAGCTCATCTGGGAGAGATGCGCATGCAGACACTCCCGCAGCACCCCCCGCTGCTCCTTTGTAGTCAGTCATTGTCCTTAGTCCCGCCCACATATTCCTAGTGTTACAGCCTTTGAAGTCAGATTCCACCTTGTCTTTGTACTGTCTCTTTGCATTTTTTATTGCTCTCCGGAGATCATACCTAGACTTCCTGTACTCCTCCAAATCTCCCGCTGTGTGCGCGAGAGTGCGCGCTTTCAGTTTGCCGCGCACCTCACCGTTTACCCAGGGCTTTTGATTTGGGAATGTCCGTACAGAAACCTTCGGTACCACGTCATCGATGCATTTCCCAATGTAGCAGATGACAGTGTCCGTGTGTGTGTTGATGTTATTGTCCTCAAACACACTCCAATCCGTGGATGCAAAGCAATCCTGCAGTGCTGAATCTGACTCCTCGCTCCATCGTTGTACTGTCCTTGTTATCGGTCTGTCCCTTTTAAGTTTCTGCTTGTACGCAGGCAACAACAGTAGTGAGATATGGTCTGATTTGCCGAAGGGAGGGCGAGGGAGAGCCTTATATCCATTCCGGAAAGGGGAATAAACATGGTCCAGTATGTTTCCCCCGCGCGTCGGGAAGTTGATGTGTTGGTAATATTTTGGCAAAACCTTCTTCATGTTGGCGGTGTTGAAATCTCCGGCCACAACGAACGCCGCATCTGGCCGTGAAGTCTCGGTTTTATCAATAAACCCAAACAGCTGATCGAGTGCCGTGTTGTTGTCGGCGAGTGGCTGCGGCGGGATATACACTGCTGTTATCACAACAGATGTGAATTCCCTCGGCAGATGGAAGGCCCGACATGAGATCATGAGGTGCTCTAGCTGTGCGGAACAGTCCGATGAAATAATCTTCACATCTGAGCACCAGTTGTTGTTAGTCATTACACACACACCGCCTCCCTTACTTTTCCCCGAGTTTGCAGTCCGGTCCTGACGAAAAATAGAGAATCCGTCAGGGACAATAGCGGAGTCCGGGATAGCGGGGTTGAGCCAAGTCTCAGTGAGAATTAACACGTTACAGTTCTTAATGTCCCGTTGAAAAGCAATCCGGCTTCTGAGTTCATCTAGCTTATTTTCAATGGATTGAACATTAGCCAGAAGAATACTCGGAAGAGGGGGCCGATTCTCACGTTTTCTCAGTTTGACCAGCAACCCGGCCCGGCATCCCCGCTTTGTCTTCTTCTTGCGTCTCTCAGGTAGAACAGCAACAGGTAGCCATGGTGAATCTCCATTGTCTGTCGGAGGGTTAATATTGTCCACGAAGTTTCGCAATTGGAAAAGTTCCTCTCTGCTATATTGTATGGCAGAGTAGGTGCGGTCGGCTAGCATGTTGCGAACCATGTTAAAAGTAAAACGGCAAAAGTCTGAAATGTAACCGTGTTCCTGTAACGGTAATAGAAGTATTTTGAATCTTTGAGGTAACAGGTGTTGTTTACAAAGTCTGTATGTCTCACTGACGCTCTCAAAGAGGCGTCATGCATTACAAAAAGATCTCCAGGACTTTAGAAAGCACACCCTCATCCTGATCAATAACGTTCTTCTTATCTTCTGGGAGTCTGTGGTCCTGCTCTCCATCCCCTGTTTGTTTTGTTGCCTGTCCTTTGTTCCATAGTAACGGTGAATTAAAGTCTGCTTCTTCAGATTCTTTGTCAGATGAATCCAAAATGCGATTTTCCCAACATGAATGATAGAGAGGATCTGGAGCTCCTCCTGAATCATCAACACAGATATAAAACTAGTTTAAAGAAACCAGGTGTCAGGAGCTGAGATATGAGGTATAGACCCAACTTCAAACTCAATTCCCCCAGACGTCCTCTCATCAGACGTAATGAATAAGAATTGATTTAGGTGTGTGTGTGTGTGTGGGGGGGGGGGGTGATAGAAACTAATAAGGTTTGGTGAAGCTGATGGTAAATTCATGTGCAGGAATATAAATTACAATCAGGACCACAAAACTTCCTGAGGCTGGAGGAAGTCCTTCAAGGAAAGGCAGAGTTTGGGAGAACTTTAAGACTCTATTTTAGATTTGAAGCCAATGGGGGGGTTCACAAAAGACCCTAAAGCTAAGATTAAAAGGTCACAATCACATTTAAAGTTCATGCAAAGACTCAGAAGGATGCAAACTCACGGCGGAGGTTGGACATTTTCAACTTGAGCAAGAAATGAGCCTGGAGTGCCCCTTGAGCAAGGCACCAGACCCAACAGCTGCCCACTGCTCCCAGTACTAGGATGAGTTAAATGCAGAGGTCCAATCTCACTCACACTCGTACCGAAGACCAGATGAAATCAATGATTATAATTGTATTTGTTAGTCCGTCTTTTGAATGTAGAATAAAGTCATTAATGTCACAGGACGTTATGGAGCTGATACGTTTGATCTGAGCTCTGATTGGACCAATTTAACTCGTAGTAAACCAGACGGCTAGTGACAGTGAGTAAGCTGAGGCCTGTTCTGCTTCTGGTTTGAGGTCAAAGACGACGGGCGGGGGGTGGGGGGGTTCTTTCTTCCCAGTGAAACAGAAGTTAGGCATCTTCAGTCCGTCATTACGGCTACCAGCTAATACATCTTCTTCATATTCCTCTGTTACTGGAACCCAGCAGGGGAGACGGTGTCAGGGTTTGGCAGGAAGAGGGACCCAAGAGCTTTAACAAATGAGAAGGCAGGAAGATTAAACAACAAGCCAGATTTGATTTGCAAAAGCTGAAAAACTAAGAACACTGAACATACGAGCACGAGGAACAACATCAGGAAGAAGAGGACCTCAGGGAACAACGACGAAGAACACAAGAGAATACATATCTATAGAAAAGTGGAGTTACTTTAGGCCTTGTATAACTCAGCAGCTCTTACTATGAGCTGGAAGTGAATAGATCTGCACTTTCCTTGTTGTTCAGAGTTTGAATCTTCATGGTTTCTGTACTTATTCAATTCAACAGCTTTATTTATCCAGGTGAAATCCCATTGAGATCTTTTTCAAGGGAGACCTGCAGCAGTAGCTTCCACATGAAGACATCAAAACATAAACAACAACAAAAGGACATCATAAGCCAGATACAGATACAGCAACAATGCTTATTGTAAGTCTCTCTGGATAAAAGCCTCAGCTAAATGATATGTAATGTAATAATGTAATGAGAAGACTACTCACAAAGACAAGACACACCTGGAGAGAGCAGCAGGGGAACAAAGATCACACAGTCAGGAAGTAGAACCAGAAGCATGACGATCGAGACGGAAGGAGACTTTCATTTGTTTGGAGGATTTATGTAAATGCCCTTTAGTGCAAGATTAGAATATACTGCTGTCTAATTCACTGAGATTTCCATGAGTGTTAAGATCAGACTCTCTTAGCACGCACAGCTCCACCCGTCTCCACCCGTCTGGTGCTAATAATCCACATTAGCCTCTCCATTACATTGCTTAAAGCAGCAGTCATAATGCAGACTTTGATGAAGTGTTATTCTGTATAAAGGGTTTTTCTTGCAGCACTTCACAGACGCTAATGTTCGTAACTCGGACTGTTCTCACGGACGCTTTGGGCTACAGATATGCTATATTGAGTAAGAAATTAGGACTCCTAAACGATTGCTTCAATCCGTCGTGACAATGGAGAAAGCAGTCCACACGCTGAGCAGGAAGTCGCCCTGAGCCCTTCAATTAGCCGGGCTTTAATATGTGGAGAAGCAGCCTCAGCTGAGCGGCTCTTATTTACTCCACGCTGATTCTTAATGTGGTTTTGTTGAGGCGACACTTAGCCCGGAGCGTCGGGGAGATACTGGAGGAACAGCTCAGAGGACGAGGAATCAGGTGTTTAAAAACTGCAGCAGTGGAGAGGAGACATCTTCACACTCAGGAGAATAAAGAATTTGATTTGATTTATTTCGGATGTGTAAAACCACAATACAACATGAATCAGTGTCAAATCGATATACAAACATATGACTGATCCGTACCTCGTGTAAAGCAGCCTTGGGTCCCTCGAAAGAAGTTATATTTGTATTTTTCACTGTTTGTTTTAATCATCCAGAATATTTTATAATATTTGTTATTATATGTGATATCATGATTTTCATTTTATTTGTAATTGTTAATTTTCTTTTACACTTTTTAAAGTATTTTAAGTATTGTATTATAATGTATGAACACACTTCTGCTTCTATGACCAAATCATTTATATCAATATAATAATTTATGTATAAATAAATAATCTACTTAAATACACATCCGAAAAGGGAAGAAGAAGAGTACACTGATTTAATCCCACCTCTTCTCCTAAAAACTACATTACTAACATATACATATAAAGAAATACATTTTTTAATGACAAAACAAAAACAAAACAAACATAAAACAACAAATAAATAAACAGATACATAAACAAACAAATACATAACAGAGGTAAATTATATTCAAGTAAAGCAAACCAAATAAACAAACTGCAAACACCCAGTTATGATGAAACAGCGTTGTCCCTGCACTGTGAAATGTTTGGCTGTAAAATTACAGTAAATTCTTTGAAACTCAAACCTCTGTCCCGAGTCGTGCCGTTCAGTCCTCCAGCTGTGTTCAGTCCTCCAGCTGTGTTCAGTCCTCCAGCTGTGTTCAGTCCTCCAGCTGTGTTCAGTCCTCCAGCTGTGTTCAGTCCTCCAGCTGTGTTCAGTCCTCCAGCTGTGTTCAGTCCTCCTGTTCCTCCAGCTGTGTTCAGTCCGCCAGCTGTGTTCAGTCCTCCAGCTGTGTTCAGTCCTCCAGCTGTGTTCAGTCCTCCAGCTGTGTTCAGTCCTCCAGCTATGTTCAGTCCTCCAGCTGTGTTCAGTCCTCCAGCTGTGTTCAGTCCTCCAGCTGTGTTCAGTCCTCCAGCTGTGTTCAGTCCTCCAGCTGTGTTCAGTCCGCCAGCTGTGTTCAGTCCTCCAGCTGTGTTCAGTCCTCCAGCTGTGTTCAGTCAGTCGTCACTGAGAGGGTCTTTTTGACAAACGAGCGTCACACAATTCAAGCCAACAAGAAGATTAGTGTTGAACACCGACAGGGAATCAATAACCTGAGTATTGATACACTAAATCACACACACACACACACACACACACACACACACACACACACACACACACACACACACACACACACACACACACACACACACACACACACACACACACACACACACACACACACACACACACACACAATTTATATGTAACAGGCTTCATATCTGTGTGTGTGCATCCAAGAGGGACATGACCTCTGACCTAAACTGATTATAGTCCGTGTTCAACATCATTATTTATAGTTAGCTGTAGCTCACACTCACACGCCCACATGTTTAAAAAGAGTTGACTTAAAACTGTATATTTTCAGAGAAAGTTAGTTAGGCTTTAGCGATCAATATTAGTTCAAGTTAGCAGTTATAATAATAACATGGGATTTGTATAGCGCTTTTCCTGATGCTCAAAGACGCTTTCCATACACTCAGAACAGAAGCAGAACAAAATGATATGTTATTTTACGTTATACACACTTCAACATAATAGCTATTGTACTCCATAGTCTTTTGGCTATGTTCTGTTCCAAAGTCTTTACACTTAGTCAACATGTGTCCAAAGTGACGTAACACAGACTCATTCATTGTGCTGCTTTCTCTCTGAGCTCCACAGCGTCCCACAGAGGCGTCGTTCTGAACCAAACTGAGTGAGTCTGATGTGCTGCTAACGCTGCCCTTCAGTGCAGTCGGGGGGATAAAGACCCTTTCAAATGTATTCTGTGTCCTTCTCAAATCTCTATGACCAGGTTACATTCATAATGTCTATAGTTTTTGTGCTGTGATATTTGTATTTGCTTTTGTTTGCCCTTGGAGGCCTTTGTTGTGATTTGGGGGCTATAACACATTTTGATCTGATTTGATTCACAGTGTTTCAGAGGATCAGAATATGTCCTGAGAGCGTGTGGGATGCGAGGCGTGAAGAATCCCATCATCTCCTGACGCTCCCTGAGTCTTCCTGACATGGTTCTGTTGCTTCAGAAGGACTTCACACACGCTGAGCTCCCACTGTTTCTGACGCTCATTTCTCACACAATCAACGACCACTTCCTGCGAGATGGGAATATCTCAGAGTGAATGTGATGAATGGATTTCCACAGTCCTCCCTGGCCTTTCACAGGAACACATCCCTGCTAAATGCTTCTGAGATCAGGCAGAACTGCTTCCATTGAACTTTACATTTCTCCATCAGCTGGAGCTGTTCATCTCCAGCTGTCAGACCATCTCTTTATTACCAGAGATGGGAAGTAATGGAGTACAAATACTTCGTTACTGGAATTAAGTACATTTCTCTACACTGTAAAATGTTTGGCTGTAAAATTACAGTAAATTACTGGCTACTAGTTGCATGGATTTCACTGTAATTTACTGTAGATATTTTACAGTAAATTAGAATAAAAGTACAGCTAAATACTTTACAGGTGCCATGCCGATGGAAGTACTGTGATGTAGCAGTACAGAGCTGTGGTATTATGGTACCTTGCTGTACATACATTACAGTAATTACCTGTATCTTCACACTTTTACTGTAGAAGTAATGCAACACAGTAGCCAGTCATTTACTGTGAATATAAAAATGTAAATAATACGATAATATATTATAAATTTGACTATAGTTCACTGGGATTTTAGCATGACTACACAATTCAATCAGCTCAATCAACAAAGAAAAACAAAGAAAAAGCCCATTTGAACTTTGTATTACTCCATTGAAGTGCAAAGTACATTTCACAGTGTCTTGGACATGTTGTTACGGCCCCACCCTCTACTCCGCGGTAGTGGCTCGTGCTGAGACCCGCAACATGAAAGAATACCAGTACTTGGTAACGAGCATTTATTGATAATCAGCCGTTTGCTCACACAAGCGAAACGGGAAACAAAAAGAGGTCTGGAGGACTGGCCAAAAGGAACAAACAGAAGGAGGGAACCCGAGCCAGCCACACCACGGGCCGTAGGACCCAGAGCCCCCCCCCCCCTAACCAGAAATCAATTATAAACCCTATGGGAAACAAAATAAAGCAGCGGAAACTGGACTACCAGGTCCTCCAGGCTGAACATAAACACATCTGCAAAAATATGGCCTACAGCTCAAAATGGCAAAGAGGTATTCTGAGGAGAGGGTCTCCCGGCGTTAGGATAGGAGAGACCTCCTTCTCCTCCAGCTTCTCTCTATATATACACGGCTGAGAGGAATTAGGAACACCTGGGCAGAGGCGGAGCCAGAGGCAGACCAGGTGCACCTGGGCAGAGGCGGAGCCAGAGGCAGACCAGGTGCACCTGGGCAGAGGCGGAGCCAGAGGCAGACCAGGTGCACCTGGGCAGAGGCGGAGCCAGGGGCAGACCAGGTGCACCTGGGCAGAGGCGGAGCCAGGAGCAGACCAGGTGCACCTGGGCAGAGGCGGAGCCAGAGGCAGACCAGGTGCACCTGGGCAGAGGCGGAGCCAGGGGCAGACCAGGTGCACCTGGGCAGAGGCGGAGCCAGGGGCAGACCAGGTGCACCTGGAGGGCAGCACGTAACACATGTCTACACAGACATCCACTCGAAGTCAACCATTGTTCTGAAGAATGTTCTGACATGGGGTTTTAATTGCCGTGCCTCTTTTTGGCTTTCGAGCCCGTCTCAGGATTAATGCCCAGGAAGCACTGAAAACAATAAGACAAGACAACTATTTCACATAGATTTATATGTTGCATCGTTTATTTGAAGGCAGATGTAGCGGTGCCCCTTTCAATTTAAAGTGGACCTATCAGGCTATATTTGAATAATATATTGTAGGGCCATACCTATATAAAACATGTCTGAGAAGTTTTTTTTTCAAAATACTAAACAGATCATGATTTTTAGCCATGCCTCATTTCGCTCTATTTGCTCTTTTCCAGCCCTGTTTTTGCAGGGGGCTGATTCTGTGACGTAGCTTTAATGCAAATGAGCTGCAGCTGACCACGCCCCCCTGCAGGAGAGGGGAGCCGTGCTCTGATCAGCTGCTGGGCTGTCAGAAGAGGGAGAGAAAAAGAGATCTCCGTCCTCCATGTTTTATTATATAGAGTCGTTATTCATTTGTTTTAAAGCTCAATAAATAACAAAGAAGACCTTTGACCGGCACTTTTCAAATTTTGTCTGGAAGATTTAAACTTTAACGGACATCTTGACCGGCGAAAGAAACTGAAACTGAAACTCTGCCGCACGGTCCCCTCGTTCCTTGGAAGAGGCGGAGAGGTGGGTGTTTGTCATCTGCTGGTGGACTAACCGGAGAGAATTACAGTGCTTGCCTCGACGGGGAGGGATTGCATTGAATTAAAGCAGCGGGAGCAAACGCTTGCCTCGGGGAGGGAGAAAGAAAGCCACAGCGGAGAATAAACATAAGGGTAACCATGGTAACTATGGGCGGGAAGTCTTCTTCGCTGCTTTTGTGGCAGACTACAGCGCCACTTACAGGCCTGGCATGTGTACTACAGCGTCTCCAGCGCTTTCGAGCGGCAATGGCCGGCCGTGGCCCAACCCCACATTCCCCTGATAGGTGGAGAGTTGGCCCAATAGCCGTAGCGCCACCGTCCTGACGTCAGGACAGTGTTCAAATCTGGATCAGTTTTTATCAGATCCGTTGCAGCCCATTTTTTAGAGATTTGGGTATGGAGGAAAATAGAGAGGGTTGTGTTTTCTGACACTTGGTGAGTTCCCTGGAACACCGGGGACACATATTCATGTAGAAAAGACGTACACAAGTGCATTTTGCATGATAGGTCCCCTTTAAGTAAAACCTGCACCAAAGAAAGAAATTAGTATTTAAAGCCAAGCAAGAGCGATAAAAGCAAGAAAATCACTTAATGTGTTGTGTTATCACAGAGGATGGTCTGAAGACAGTATTTTACAGTAACATGTTGTGAAATCCTGGTAATCATTTCTCCTGTACATTCACAGTAATTAACTGCCTGAATTGATTTCACTGTGAAATTCAAAATGACAGTATTATATTGTGAACAGGTAAAGACTGTAAAGTGGTAAAACAGTCATTTATTGTAAAATATTACAGCTAAATATTGAGAAATCATGGTCATATTTTACAGTGTGTATCTTCTTAAAATGATACCTTTTTTAAAACAGTTTTAAGTTCGGACATCCCTTGAGCTCCTCATGCAAACTGTTCCAGAGCTTCACCCCACAAACAGAAATACAAAAACCTGGCTTGAATAACACGAAGAAAAACATTCAAACAGACACAGATGTGGTTGAATGTAAGTGTTGTATTTCTGTACAGCAGTATGAGGAACAGAGGACCTTGCATCAAGTCAGTCAAGAGTACATGTCCACGGATGAGTAGAATCACACAGATGTTGTACATCTCTGTTTATACCTTTAGGCTGTCCTAACGTTTTTCACGAGGGCCACATACAGACAAATATACAAAAGTCTGGCCCCTCACTAGAGGTTTGTTGCCTGATAGGTTCAGTTATAAGTCCTTAAAACAGAAGCTTCAGATTGATTTATAAACAGAGGAAATATGAAGGGTAGATTTAAACTTGTTATGTAATTAAGTTATTGGGCTTTTTTTTATCAGCTGCGATTTGTTTGACATGTTTTCCAACTTTAATTGACTGAATTTATATGAAAAGTGGGTTATGTAATATATTTTTACATTTGTATTTAACCTGTTAAGCCCTGAGCCTGTTTTTCAGGTCTCAGGCTCGAAAAGGACATTCCCAGAACAAATGACCATATCTTCCCTTCTAAAAGGGTTACATTAATAATCTTTTTTCTCAAAGTAATGATAAACCTGTGAGTTGGATGTAGAAAAGTCAGAACAATATAGATGTTTTTTATTTTAAAGAAAATTCAGATTTTACATAGTAAAGAACTGTAAATGAGGTTTTATTTTGAAAAAAAAAAAAAAAAAGATCAGTTAGATGAGTTTCTTCCCGTTACATGGATATAAAACATTCATAGTTTTATTAAATGAACATGCCCTCAGACACTGTTTCCTGCAAGATGTTGCGGCAGTGCCCCGGTACCGGGGGCTCTCGGGCTAAACAGGTTAAGAAGTATGACAAGCACAAGTTCATCTGTGGGTCATATGTCATTATACTTTTTGAATTTGCAGAGGGCCGATTCAAAATGGCCTGCGGACCGCATTTGGCCCCCGGGCCGTAGTTTGGTTTAGACCTTTCATAATGACATGTTAGAAAACCCCATGCTCAACAACATGCTGATGACAGACATGTGCACATTCATGGTTCAAAGGTCTTATTTCATCAAACTGAAGGATCAACAAACTATCTTGCAACACATGACCATATCATATATATTATTTCTACATCTGTCTGCAGCTTTTAGTATTCATCAGACTGCTGAAAAACCATTTCTGAACGAGGGAACGATGAACAAATCCACCAAATGTCACAAAGATAAAATCTACTTGTATCAAATGAAAGTGATGAATGAGGTAGTGTGCTAAGAGACAGTGTGGGGAGCGCACCACAAAGAAGGAATCCTTACGTTAAATACATTTACTCTGAAAGGAACAGAATGACCATCTCTCTGCAGTGTGTGTCTCTGTGTGTGTGTGTGCGTGTGTGTGTGTGTGTGTGTGTGTGTGTGTGTGTGTGTGTGTGTGTGTGTGTGTGTGTGTGTGTGTGTGTGTGTGTGTGTGTGTGTGTGTGTGTGTGCATGTGAGGTTCAAGGTTCTTTATTGTCAATCTGACATAGCTACAGAGTAATGATGTAGTTGAAAATCTTATGTCACAGGCTTCTCCAACAATGCAACATAATAACATAATAACAATAAGAGCAAGAGCAATACAAAAAGAAAAATAGTTATAAAATAAAGTGATGATGTGGAATAGTGCAGTACGAGTCTATATACAAGTTATTGGAATGATATATATTAGATATTAGATACATATTACTGAGTAGCAGAAGAATGTTTGAGTGTGTGCAAATGTGTGTGTGTGTGTGTGTGTGTGTGTGTGTTTGATGGCAGGAAGCCACACACACACGCACGCACACACACACACACACACACACACACACACACACACACACACACACACACACACACACAGATTGGTGTGGTGTATTCAATCGTGGCTCCCTGGAGTCCCTCTCTTTACTCCTGGCTGATGGAGGCTGTCTGGGAATCCAAAGCACTTCTCAGTGAAATGAAACTGAACTCTGGCCAAAATCAGTGTGTGTGTGGGCTATAAATGAACTACAGCACGGTCACATGACTTCACGTAGATCATATACATGTGAAACTAGTTTATTTGATCATCAGGGAGCAGTTTCTCTTTGTGTTGAGGGAGAAGTATTTATTCTAAAGAAGTCCTAGTGTAAGGGACAGCAGGTCTTTGTTCCAGCAGCCAAAGGTCCTGCTGTTTAACCTGTTAAGCCTGAGAGACCCCGGTACCGGGGCACTGCCGCAACATCTTGCAGGAAACAGTGTCTGAGGGCATGTTCATTTAATAAACTATGAATGTTTTATATCCATGTAACGGGAAGAAACTCATCTAACTGATCATTTTTTATTTAATTTTAAAAGAAAACCCACAATGCTAACACTGAGCCTCTGAATTAGCAACGAGCGAAAAATGCTAACACCTTACTGCACCGAAATTCACTCACAAAACCTTATTATTTATCTCTTCTCCACATCCATGAAATCGTTTCACATCGTGAGGTGACACAGAATCGATGGGTACCCTCATTATCACTGAATTATACGAAATCGCGACATCAAAACATTTGACGCTAGGTAGCTAAAAATGCTAACATGCTTACCTTGGCTCTGTAGTCTCTCCAAAGTGGTCTTCAATGGCATTAAAACGATAAAAACACTGCTGAAGTTAATCCATAGGTTCATCTAATGTGTCTGTGTCCCTTTGAAATGATTTCTGATAATCCATAAGCATTAAAACTGCTTTTCCATTTCTAGATGTCAGAGCTAGACTGTAGCTTCACTCTAATGCAAAATGACATGCGCAAAGCCCCCACTTTTTTTCTCACAATGAGTGTGTGTGGGGGACTCCCCCTTTGATTCTATTGGCTCTAACGGTCAGAAAGAGGTGTCAACCATCAAAATCGAGCAAGGGGGGCCAGAGACTTATACTTATTATATGTTGTACTTTGGATTCCTAAAGCTTTTAGTCTACTAGCCCATCATCCAAGGGTAGTTTTCACTATAAGTACAAAATAATTTTTGGACGGACACTATAATTTACAGTTTTTTACTATGTAAAATCTGAATTTTCTTTAAAATAAAAAACATTTATATTGATTCTGACTTTTCTACATCCAACTCACAGGTTTATCATTACTTTGAGAAAAAAGATTATTAATGTAACCCTTTTAGAAGGGAAGATATGGTCATTTGTTCTGGGAATGTCATTTTCGAGCCTGAGGCCTGAAAAATAGGCTCAGGGCTTAACCTGTTACGCACGGCCCCCCCGGTACCGGGCGGATAAACGCGTCATTTGCAGGAAACAACGTCTAAGGAATCTTAAAATATAATAAACTATGAATGTTTTATATCCATGTAACGGGAAGAAACTCAGCTAACTGATCTTTTATATTTTTTTTTCAAAAAAAAAACACAATGCTAACACCTCTGAATTAGCCACGAGCGAAAAAATACTAACCTATCACTGCGCCTAAACTCACTCATAACTCCCTTATTACTTATCCTAGATGCACAGCCAACATATCGATTATGATCGTAAGGAGACACAGAATCAACGGGTGCCCACCTCAATACTCCATGATAAATACTTTCGACTCTATAAACAAAAACGTACATCAAAACATGTGGTGCTAGGTAGCTACAAACGCTAACATGGCTTACCTGTGTCGTAGTCTGGTCAAAACTGATCTTCAATGGCATTAAAACGATGCTGCAGTTAATCCATAGGTTAATCCAATGTGTCTGTGTCCCTTTGAAATGATTTCTGATAATCCATAAGCATTAAAACTGCTTTTCCGTTTCCAGATGTCAGAGCGAGAGATCGCTTCACTCTGATGCAAACCTGCGTGCGCGAAGCCCCCACCTCTTTGTTTCACAATGAGTGTATGTGGGGAACTCCCCCTTCGATTCTATTGGCTCTAATGGTCAGAAAGAGGTGTCAACCATCAAAATCGAACAAGGGGGGCCAGAGATATGGAAAATCCACCCAAATGACCCCAGAAGTGGTTTCTTTTTGCTAAATCTCTCTAAAAAGGTCACATGTCACTTGTTTTGGGAATTAAATAGATTGATGGTGATGATGAGTGGTAGACACGAGAAGTAAGCGTCGGCATGAAGAGCGGCGAAAAACACGCCAGCGTCCCCTCAGTGACGTCTCTACGGATAAATCTTGCAGACTGCAATGTGAGATGTGAGCAGAACAGAGCAGTGAGCTGTTTCCTGGAAAGCACAAAATAGTCACAAACGAGAGGATATGTGAGGAGGAAGTCATGTGAGGTGATATTCTGTACAAACTGTGAAGTCCACTGAGAGAAATGTAACATTTGTGATATTGGGCTATATAAATAAACATTGATTGATTG
This sequence comes from Trematomus bernacchii, assembly GCF_902827165.1. NCBI lineage: Eukaryota > Metazoa > Chordata > Actinopteri > Perciformes > Nototheniidae > Trematomus > Trematomus bernacchii. Next base: position 531,407 of record NW_022987597.1, read on the forward strand.
ATTCCCCTGGTCTCCTAGCTGTGTGTGTCACTCTTTAGTGTCCCCTGGTCTCCGTTGTGTTTTGAGCTTCTTCAGCATTTTGTATTTTGAGCGTTTGGTGGAAATCTGGTAGTTTTGACTTGTAGTTTTTAATTCTTGGACCTGGTTCGGAAGGATTAACAATAAACTGGTCTGATTGGTATCTGTATAGATGCAAAGATCACACACACACACACACACACACACACACACACACACACACACACACACACACACACACACACACACACACACTTTATAGCTTCAGGGTGTATCACTCTCTGAATAAGAGGCTTTGATAGAGCCGATCAGAAGCGTGTTGATGCCCGTCACAAAGCTTCCATTATTACAGAGCTGTTTTATTTATTTCTGTTTAAGTTGCAGAAACATTTTCCAATAATTGCACAAATCACCATCACATTAACGGGAGACGTGATCTACTGGAGGGCCCAATTACTGCACTGAGTGATGGTCATTACACCCAGCTCACTTTCTTCTATCTGCTCTGCAACTATTCCACGTCCCCGGGTTAACATCCATACATCGAACCACATGAGCCATGAGAAGCCTCAGACAGCAGGTGATTTACAAGAAGTCGATAAAGTGTCCATGTTTGAGGCAGCCTCTGGTTAGCATGACGGCAGCACTGGGACCCTCAGGGTGATTCAGAGCTCATTCACTGAAGAATGGACGGAAAACAATCAGAAGCATCTCAAGAGAAACCCTGGGCAGTCAATTCTGGTTCATTTCAATATGATGGAAAGTGCTGAAATAGAGAAGTTGGTCGTGTTATTTCCTCAGACTGAAGGGTTTCTCTTAGTGGTATTGTTATCGCTGCAGGAGAAAACATGTATGAACCTGCGTGATGTTATGACTGCCTTTTACACAGCCAGCTGAACGCTGAAAGGCCGTGTTGCCACATTAGCACTTAAAAAAAGGAAACCCAACACAACAATATATTTTACAATACAGTTTATTTTTAGCTTTAGAAATATATAAGTAGTATAAAATGGTAGTTGTTGTAACATTTCTGAGAAAATATTGACATTTCTGAGGAAAAATTTCAAATTGCGAAAAAAGAAAATAGAAATTTCTAAGAATGTTTGAAATTTCAGAGAAAAATATTGACATTTCAGAGAAAAAAGTCGAATTTCAGAGTGTGAGACTGACCGTTGAGCGGCCCGACCAAGCAAGGAGGCAGAGGCAGAGAGTTCACATATAACCCGGTGTGGGCATTTATTTAATCATAGACACATGACACAGCCTCAATCTGACTGTCCATGTGAACACCATCACCAACCACACTGACAGGAAAAACAGAGCCTAAATACACCCAGACCAATCAAACCAACAAGACACAGGTGAGGGGGGAGGAGACAACACAGGGCACCAGGTGCACACAATCAGCAGCATCAGACATGGTGGAGTGATATGTCACCTTTACACAGTGGTAACTTGTACAATTAATGCAACTTAACATCATGATTTATACAACCTCAACATATTATTGCACCCTGATCATTCTCAACCGCTGTCATTCTTACACCAGCATAAATACTTTCGGCGCTCTCGCTAACTCCCCTATCTTTTCAGGCGGAGCCGAGGACCCGACCAGCATCTGCCAGACGACATTCCAATCAATAAAAAATCAGTTAATAAATACTACCTCAATAATTAGTATAAATTATGTAAAATGTGCAAATATGTAATGCCAAACTGTACTGTGCAATCACGCTAATAAAGTGCAAACTGTTCACTAAAGTGCTGAGTTACAGGGCCCCGAAGCCGTCAGTCCACAGTGACGAAGTTACCCTCGTCACACAGAGCAATGTCAAAATTCGGGGAAAATGTAAAGAGAAAAGCTTAACCTGTTAAGCCCGAGAGACCCCGGTACCGGGGCAGCGGGTTTTTTCTCACGAAACTGTGTTTTTTTTTTCAAAATAAAACCCACAATGCTAACACTGAGCCTCTGAATTAGCAACGAGCGAAAAATGCTAACACCTTACTGCACCAAAAATCACTCACAAAACCTTATTATTTATCTCTTCTCTACATCCATGACATCGTTTCACATCGTGAGGTGACACAGAATCGATGGACACCCACATTATCACTGAATTATACGAATTCGCGACGTTATAAGCAAAAACGGACATCAAAACAGGTGACGCTAGGTAGCTAAAAATGCTAACATGGTTACCTTGGCTCTGTCGTCTCTCCAAAGTGGTCTTCAATGGCATTAAAACGATAAAAACACTGCTGAAGTTAATCCATAGGTTCATCTAATGTGTCTGTGTCCCTTTGAAATGATTTCTGATAATCCATAAGCAATAAAACTGCTTTTCCGTTTCCAGATGTCAAAGCTAGAGATAGGTTCACTCTGATGCAAAATTACATGCGCGAAGCCCCCACCTTTTCTCTTCACAACGTGTGTGTGTGGGGGACTCCCCCTTCGATTCTATTGGCTCTAACGGTCAGAAAGAGGTGTCAACCATCAAAATCGAGCAAGGGAGGCCAGAGATATGGAAAATCCACCCAAATGACCCCAGAAGTGGTTTCTTTTTGCTAAACCTCTCTAAAAAGGTCAAATGTCACTTGTTTTGCATCAATCTTGATACAGGGTACTTATTATATGTTGTAATTCGTGACTATAACACGGCAGTATATAAATAAAGTTGTATTGTATATATCAACCCAGTCTCTATATATATATGTGTGTGCGTATATACTGTTATTTCACACACGCTAAATGGAGGAATTATTTCTGATTTGAGTTACATTTTTAAAAGAATAAGCCAGTGAAGTAATCGATTTGTTTTTTCCACATTTGTTTTCACAGTGATGAAGACGAGTATCAAATGGCTTCTGGATCACAGCCATCAACATCTGCCTCATCCGAGCTACGATGTGCATCAGATCAGCATACAGTTGCCCCAGAGCCATCAACATCCAAGCTACGCCGCCGGACGTCTGCACCAGTACTAACTCAGCCTCCCTCTGCATCTTCTGATTCTGAACCATGGTCCCTCAATGTTACATTGCAGCTTCCTTCTCCACAAGGAGCTGCACAAGATGAGGGGTGCCCCCGGCAGGACGAAGCCACACACCCAGAAGTCCTTCAGGGAGCAGCTTGCTGCAGACATGAGGGGTGAAGTCCCCTGCAGCACCACCACCACTCCCCCATCATCACAGGTATGCACTCCCAAGTATTATGGGGAAGATGCTGGCAACAAAACGGTGAAGACACCTATCTACTGCACTAAGTGCCTGGTCCCTCTGTGCCTCAATTCAAAGAAGAACTGTTTCGAGGCGTGGCACACCTCTGACCAGGGGCGGACTGGCCATCGGGACGTTCGGGACGAATCCCGATGGGCCGGTACTGAAGTGGGCCGGTGGGCCAGTCCGCCCCTGCCTCTGACTAAACACATTCAGCTTTTGTGTAAAAAACAATGCTTGTGGTGTTATTTCGGTTTTAGTGTGGTTTTTTAGTGTGTTATTTTTTAAATAAATCTGGTCCTGTTGGAGACAAATTTATCCTATGTTTCCTAATTTTTATTGTGTAAGTAAACCTTCCTAGAAGTGTTAGTCGGGTGATAAACATGTAAGGACTGTGGCAAAGTCCACACACAGACACACACACAACATTTACATTAAAAAAAAAGAAATGTAATTTTTTTAATTTTAAATTATTTCTTTTTTTATAAAAACACTTATATTTGGATGGAATGATTACCTTTAGTGATAATAAAATTATTTTTACAGTATGGTACCTGAAAAAGGTCAAATGGCACTGATGGTATCCAAATGTGCCCAAATGTGCCCAAAGGTCAGTCGTTTTTTTTGCTAAACCTCTCTAAAAAGATCAAATTGAACTTGTTTTGCCTCAATCTTGATACAGGGTACTTATTATATGTTATACTTTGGATTCCTAAAGCTTTTAGTCTACTAACCCATCATCCAAGGGTAGTTTTCACTATAAGTAATGTTTTTTTTTAGGCGGAGGTAAAAATGTACCTTTTTTTACTATGTTCCATCTGAATTTACTCTGACTGAGAAACATTTATATTGATTCTGACACTTCTACATCCAACTCACAGATGTAACCTTGCTTTGATAAAAGACATTATTCATATAACCCTTTTAGAAGTTAAGAAGTTATAGTCATTTGTTTTGGGCATAGCATTTTCAAGTCTGAAACCTGAAAAACAGGCTCAGGGCTTAACAGGTTAATATCTTTGAAAGGTCAAAATTCAGAGAACATTTTAAATTTGGGAGAAAATAGTCAAAATTCAAATTTTTGAGAAAAAAGTCAAAATTATAAAAATAGTCAACATTATGAGAAAAAAGACAAACTACTGAGAATCTTTGTTGAGAAAAAACTAAACAAATTTAGAGAAATGTTTTTTTGAGAAATGTCACAATTCTGAAGAGAAAGTCAATATTCTGAAACTAATCAAACTTGAGAGAAAAGTCTAAAAAAAAATGCGAATAGTAAACATTCTGAGAAATGTGAAACAAACATTCTGAGATTTTTTTCTGAAATATTAGAAAGGCCAAATATCTGCGAAAAGTCAAGATTCTGAGAAAAAAATCTGAATAAAGGTTTAGATATTGAGAAAATACACATTTATGAGAAAATAGTAAACATTTCCGGGAAAAAAGTTTACATTTTGAGAAAAAAATTAGATTTTTCAGTTCCTAAAAAAATGGGGCCCTAATCCTTTCTCGTACATCTCCTCCATTATCACACATTATTTGTACTTTCCCCAGTATATACATGTTGATCCAGTCTCCATCTGTAACCCTTCTAGGTAATGTTAGCATTTTGCAGCACTGTAATTTGCTCCCAGGGGGGATTGAGTGTTTCTTTAAGTATTACCTGAGTCCTCAGTCTTTATGTTCCCACACAGCCTCAGTGGCTGCAGGACTAACGCTGGGATGCAGTTTCTACCTCCATTAAACGGGCTCTCCACCTGTGCTCCTGAGGGGGAGAGAGGCTCGACATGACTCCCAGGACGTAGAAAGGTTCAGTTGCCAACACATCATTAAGTCCGTCATACTCCATTACGCCTAAAGTAGAAAGCAGCCGATGTGAGTGCTTTGATATTTTTTACTTTTCACAGCGCCGCAGGGATCAGACAGCTCCATTGTACTCTCAAAATGTAACCAGTTTATAAAGAACCATTCAGAGATATTTCACGCCATGAAATGGTTCTTAACAGCTTCTTAAAGAACCACAGGCAATGTGAAGAGCTAATGTTTAAACAATCATAGCTGTGCATCTCACTAACTCAAGGTTCAAGGTTCAAGGTTCTTTATTGTCAAACTAACATAGCTACAGAGTAATCATGTCGTTGAAAATCTTATGTCACAGGCTTCTCCAACAATGCAACATAATAATACAGATAGTACAAGTAATACAAAAAGAAAAATAGTTCTTTTTGGGGACAGGAACGATGGTGGAGTGTTTGAAGCATGTGGGGACTACAGACTGCAGCAGGGACCTGTTGAAGATGTCTGTGAACACCTCTGCCAGCTGAACTGCACACACCCTGAGAACACGGCCAGGGATGCCATCAGGTCCAGGAGCCTTGTGTGGGTTAACCCTTTTAAAGGATTTACACACATCTGCCCTGTTTAAAACAAAAGGGCAGTGTAGCTCCTGGTCCCTCTGTGCCTCCACAGCCTGGCTGCTCTCAAAGCGTGCACAAAAGCTATCAGGGTGGGTGTCCACACAGGGACTATTCTGCTATGAAAACACATGGATGTTCAGTGCTCCCTGTACGTGTGTTCTCTGACACCGTGAACTTAAACTCCCAGTAAATGACTTGTTTTGACTCTTTTCCAGAGACGGCTCTCTTTCTGCTTGAAAACCCTTCTTTCAAAGTCTTCTCTCCGTGCGGCTCAGTCACTGTGTGCTCGTTAGAGGAGAGACGTCTCCCAGTGGTAATGATTTCTCTGCAACAGAGCAGGATTCACTGGCTCATCTATCCAGTACAAACAGAAGCAGCGGCTGATCTTTTCATGTTGAGGCAATAAAGTCCAACCTGCACGCCTCTACCTTTCAGTCTCCTTCAGCCTTTTCATTTCCCATCATCCCTAGCCTCCCTGTGACTGTATGTGTTCATCTTAAAGAGGCCCTATTCTGCTTCCTGTGGTGTTCCTCTCCTGCGGGGTGTTCGATATGTTTGTGTGCGTGTAAATGGTCAGCAGGGGCTAAAATGATATGATATATTTGAAACAAACCATGTAGCTCTGACTGGGGTTTCAGTGTGGAGCTGTAGACTCATTTCAGAGCTCTTTACTTCCTGTCATTGTGACATTCAGCCCCTCCCTTGATTGACCTGTGTTATTATTACACATCATTTCGCTGACACTTTTATCCAAAGAGACTTACAATAAGTGCACAAACCATAGAGAATCAAACTCCGACCAACAAGGAAAGTGCAGATATATTCACTTCTAGCAAGTCATACCATAGTAAGAGCTGGTGAATCAGATTTCCCTTTTCTTCTAAGGTACAGTCGAACCAGATGGTTCTTACTGTAAATGCTCCCTCAGCATGATAACATTTTTCATTACAACTTCAAGGCGCATCATAAAGCATTGCACCAGAAAAGAGGTGAACATGTGGGGGTCCACCTGACTGTAATGTCTCCATCACTGCAGATACAAAACGTACCTGACCTTAAAATGTAAGTGACAAACAACAATCCTTTTGAAATTTAAGCAAATGTGCAAATCCACCAGGATCCACTTCATTATTTTGTGGATCTTAAAGCCCTGCAACACTTAGCAGATAAAAGCTCCATTATATTTGAACTGAACGATATTTGCTGGGCTACTTTAGGGTTAACATGTCCCGTACTGTAGAGATACAATGAAGTTAAACCAGTTACAGGTGAGGAGTGGCTAGAGTTTGTTGAATGAGACACACCTGTGTGTTACAGGTGAAGCAGCAGCGTCAGCAGAGGAGGCGTGACGAAGCTCACCTGACTCACCTGAGACTAACCAGGAAACAGTTTGTTCTTCTCCCTCACTGCAGAGAGACAGACGGACTGATACAGACGATCAGATTCACCTTCAGACCAAACTAACAACTTCCTCTGAGTTCAGCTACAGGAGAGAAAAGTGGAAACTACAACACTGCTGCTTCACCCTGCGGACCCTCCCCCCCCCCTGAAGGTGAGTCTGACTCAAAACAACACAAAGTGCATTTCAGTGAAGAGGAGGGGGAGGGGAGCCATGGCTGACTGTACTTCCTGTCTGCTGTGTTTCAGCTTCACTCAGAGACAACATGGCTTCCAGATCAGAGGAAGATCTCTGCTGTCCGGTCTGTCAGGAAGTCTTTAGAGATCCTGTTGTTCTGTCCTGTAGCCACAGCTTCTGTAAAGCCTGTCTGCAGACCTGGTGGAGAGAGAGACCATCACGAGAGAGTCCAGTCTGTAAGAGAAGATCTTCAAGAGGAGAACCTCCCTGTAACCTGGTGGAGAGAGAGACCAACACGAGAGAGTCCAGTCTGTCAGAGAAGATCTTCCAGAGGAGAACCTCCCTGTAACCTGGTGTTGAAGAACCTGAGTGAGGCCTTCTTACTGGAGAGAGGTCAGAGATCTCCAGAGGCTCTCTGCAGTCTGCACTCTGAGAAACTCAGACTCTTCTGTCTGGACCATCAGCAGCCAGTGTGTCTCGTCTGCAGAGATTCAAGAACACACACCAACCACAGATTCAGACCCATGGATGAAGCTGCTCAGGATCTCAGAGAGGAGCTCCAGAAGTCTCTGCAGCCCTTTGAGGAGAAACTGAAGCTCTTTGAAGAAGTTAAAGTTGAGTTTGATCAAAAAGCAGGATGGAGGTCTGGGTATGAAGGGTACATTTTAAATCTGTGTGACTTTACAACTAAAGTCCGTGGTTGGCAGCTTCAGTCAGAGGAACCTATAGTTGACTGGTTCTGAATAACGTTCTGTCTCTCTGAGGGAGGACGAACCCGTTCCTCTGCCCTCAGCCTTCCTCTGGTCTCTTCTCTCACTAAGGCTCTCTCTCTTCCTGTCTCAAGGATTTATGAGATTCCCCCATCTGTTTTATGATAGCGCTTTCACTCTCTTTTGCTCTCACTTTTCTCCTCTCGTTGCAGTCCACAGATCAGATGTTCTATCAGACAGGAAGCTTTAATCTACTGCTTTCCACATGAACCCCCCTCATTCTTTCTCTATTGTTTCTCTTTCCATTCCTCAGTCTGTCTTTCACCCACTCTTCTCTTTGACCTCTCCTGCTCTCAGACAGGCCGGGGTCTCTCGGGTATAAAAGCTTGTTGTCTCTTCCATTACGTCCAGGACCTCACATGTTTCATCACCTCGTTGCCACCTTTATCTCCGCCTCAGACTCCTGTCAACGCCTCAAACCCACAATTGGAAATATGTCTCTGAGGAGTAACACCGCTCTCTCTGTGTTGTTCCCGATCACTGTCCAGATGTAAGTAAGTCAAATGTATTTATAAAGCGCTTTTCACACACATAGTCACAAAGTGTTTGACAAAACATTAAAACATCATAGGAATCATAAAAGAATAAATGACCACACAAGCCACGTGTTAAGAAGTGCTAAAAACACAATACACAGTAAAGCACAATAAAAACATCGGATGAAATAGAATAACATAAAAGCACACAGGTTACCCACAGGTTGCTGCTTTCTGATGTCCTAAACATACAGTATGTGGGGTATTCATCAAGCAGACAGCAGACTGTATGTGATGTCAGTGATCCGGAGCAGTGTGTGTGTCTCTGTCCTTATCACAAATGTATTTAATAAATGCACACATAATAGAGGACCTTTTTCTTTTTAAAACGGCAAATGGTAGTGTAGTTCCGTCTAATCCAAAAATGAATATATCCACTGTTAGGGAATAATTCTCCTAGATATCCACCTTTTGCCCTTTGACGTTTATGACCAACCCTGACGTCTGTTATCTCCCTTAAGGAAGGGGCTGCTTCAGCCATATGTTGTTGTTACCAGTTTATGATCGGGGCAACTCTCCGTCACAAATGGTTTATTGTTATGGGTACGCTGGAACACTTCCTTCTTGGGGCTTGTGGACTCCAAGGATTGCAACTTTAAGGTGCATACCGCCACCTACTGTACTCGCCGTGAAGTTGTTTGCGGCCTGCCAGTAAACCCAAAGCAGAAGAAGAAGAAGTGACGTCAGCGGCTCATTTGCCTAATCCACCCCCAGGAACTCATTTCGGTGTGAACACGATCTGCTTTAGTTCATCAGAACTAAAAGAGCTCTCATGAACTAAAGTTCTCATGAACTAAAGTTCTCATGAACTACTGTGGGAAAAGTACTTGGTGTGAACGCGCCTCATGACTTGTTTTGTGAATCCTCTGTCAGTGTTTGACATCAAAGCTCCAGCTCTCCCCGTGTCTCCTTTGAGTTGGTGACTCCTCCTGCATTGCTACACAGATGTTTCCCCCACATCCACAAGTAGCAATAAGCTTGACTCCAACAAAAATACGTCTCAGGAAAGTTGACAAAAGATATCAGTACAAACACATATTTTCAAAGGTCAAAAAACGTGATTCTTTTCTCATTCGAATTACCAGCAGCTGCGGTCAGCTATCACATCCATTTTACAACGGCTGCTTTAAATGATATAATAATACTAATAACAGAGAATTACAATGTTAAAAAAAAAATATATACACACTTAATATATCAAATTATACATTTGAACATATGGCTCCTACAGGTAGAATAGATGCAGAGTTCAACATATAACAACATTTTCTTTGTGAATATGTCCGTTCATCCTTCCTTCGTCTACACACTCTGCTCCAGTCCTGTTTCTCTTATTTTATATTCTTTTGAAGCCTTCTTGGTTCCTGTTTTTCCCTTCTCCTCTGCCGTTAGCTGTGACAGAGATGATGACCCAGGTTTGACAGCAGAGAAAGTGAAATCAGTGCCACTTCCTGTCCTCTGTTAGTGACTCTGGAGCCGCTTGCTTCGGGGGGGGGGGGCAGTGATCCGGCAGGCACCTCGTTAGATACAGATCCCTTACTCGGCTTCGAAGAAATCTACAATACAGAGACGCAGATTCCCAGTTAGGGAAGTCATTGCGATTCATTGAGGCTTGAAATTAATTTCAGATGTCTTTACAAGACAATCCAGCTGGGCAAAAAGAGAGAGCCGAGCAGAGAGAAACCAGAGGCGTGCACGCATGGACGACTGTGCATATTCATAATCATGAGGATAATTCTGCTCTGTGCAGAAACAATATCATCTCAGAAACACAGAGGAATGCAGACCAACACTTTGGAGAAAAAACAATTACCTCCGCAGAGAGGCAGTTTGGTTAGGTCGCACGAGTTGAATCAGCTAAAGGCGGCCGGAGGGTTCAAAACAAGAACAATAAAGTAAATAACGTCCGGGTTAGACTCCAGGTCTACTCTCCACTCTGATGTGTACCCCCTCTCTCTTTCTCTATTTCCTGCTTTCTACTGTCACTATCTTATAGAAAGGCAAACATTTTAACAATAAAAAAGTCAAAAATCGTCCAAGGATAGAGAGGTGAAGTCGTGTTTCCAAAACTCAGAATCAGCATTTGTGTAAACTTCCAGCTCCCTTGGCTGGTTTTTCAACATGTTTTTGGTTAGATTCCCAAAATAAGCTTCAGTTTTCACAAGAAGTTCACGTTGTGTTAGAATCTGCAGCGGTTATAGAAGCTCAAGTTACTTATAGTTAGTTAGAAATAATTATAAAAGCACAGAAAAATATCCCAAAACGTCCATGGATAGAGAGAGGTGCAGGAATGTGTCCTAAACCCGGGAATGAGTCAGCGTTTTTTACACTTCCAGCTCCCTTGTCTGTTTTTTTCAACGTGTTGTTGGACTCACAAACTAAGGGTCAGTTTTCACACGATGTTCACGTTGTGATCTGCAGCGGTTATAGTGGCTCAAGTTCAACAACATTACATTACTAACTAACCATGAGGAACTCAAGCTCGTGGCTGCACATTCAAATACAACCTGAACATCTTGTGAAAGCTGACCCATAGTTTGGGAATCTATCCAAAAACATGTTGAAATAACCCGACAAGCGAGCTTGGAAGATCGGAAAAATGCAGACTCATTCCCAGTTTAGGAAACACTCCTTTACCTAACCATGGATATTACTACCAGCTATCTTTTATACATGTTTTTGGTTAGATTCCCAAACGTAGTTCCTTGTGTTAGTCAGCCATGCAGAATACAGCAGAGGATGAAGTGAGCAGAAAGACATGACCTCTAAAGACCGACTCCACTGTCAATCAAGTGGGTTTTAAGAGTTCATTGAGAGCCCAACGTTAGCTTTTTAAGGGTAGAATTCATATTTAGAGAACAGCTTGTCTGTGTCACATCTGGACCTCACGTGGAGATGCATTGCATTTCAATTCCAGTTTAATCTGACAATGGGATCTCAAGGTATATAACAATAATGATGATAATAATAATGATAGTGCTCTGTGCTCGAAGCAGATCTACAGAGCTTCAGTTTCAACTCTGCCCGAGGTCATAGGGCCGTCTGAAGCACGGGATTAATATCATTAACCTGATTACATCACAATGCAAACATGCTTTAGGGTCCTGTGTGTGTGTGTGTGTGTGTGTGTGTGTGTGGCCTACACTTTCCGAGCAGCCCAACCCTGACCTGCAGGTTGAGTTTAATCATATTTAATGTTTATCATGAGAGTCCTGCATGCACGACATGTTCTGCTGGGACTCCTCAACACCAGGACCTCTGTGCAGCCGGGATTTAGGTTTCACATTTGAGAAGCAAGTGGGGTACAAACACTTCGTTACTGTACTTAAGTACATTTCTCTGGTATCAGTACTTTACTCCACTACTTATCTTTCTGACCACTTTTTACTTTGACTTCTTACATGTTGAACCCAAATACCTGTACTTTCTACTTCTTACATGTTGAACACAAATACCTGTACTTTCTATTTCTTACATGTTGAACACAAGTACCTGTACTTTCTACTTCTTACATGTTGAACACAAATACCTGTACTTTCCACTTCTCACATGTTGAACACAAATACCTGTACTTTCTACTTCTTACATGTTGAACACAAATACCTGTACTTTCTACTTCTTACATGTTGAACACAAATACCTGTACTTTCTACTTCTTACATGTTGAACACAAATACCTGTACTTTCTACTTCTTACATGTTGAACCCAAATACCTGTACTTTCTACTTCTTACATGTTGAACACAAATACCTGTACTTTCTACTTCTTACATGTTGAACACAAATACCTGTACTTTCTACTTCTTACATGTTGAACACAAATACCTGTACTTTCTACTTCTTACATGTTGAACACAAATACCTGTACTTTCTACTTCTTACATGTTGAACACAAATACCTGTACTTTCTACTTCTTACATGTTGAACCCAAATACCTGTACTTTCTACTTCTTACATGTTGAACACAAATACCTGTACTTTCTACTTCTTACATGTTGAACACAAATACCTGTACTTTCTACTTCTTACATGTTGAACTCAAATACCTGTACTTTCTACTTCTTACATGTTGAACCCAAATACCTGTACTTTCTACTCCTTACACTTTGAACCCAAATACCTGTACTTTCTACTTCTTACATGTTGAACACAAATACCTGTACTTTCTACTTCTTACACGTTGAACCCAAATACCTGTACTTTCTACTTCTTACATTTTGAACACAAATACCTGTACTTTCTACTTCTTACATTTAGAACACAAATACCTGTACTTTCTACTTCTTACATGTTGAACACAAATACCTGTACTTTCTACTTCTTACATGTTGAACCCAAATACCTGTACTTTCTACTTCTTACATGTTGAACCCAAATACCTGTACTTTCTACTTCTTACACTTTGAACACAAATACCTGTACTTTCTACTTCTTACATGTTGAACACAAATACCTGTACTTTCTACTTCTTACATGTTGAACCCAAATACCTGTACTTTCTACTTCTTACATGTTGAACACAAATACCTGTACTTTCTACTTCTTACACTTTGAACACAAATACCTGTACTTTCTACTTCTTACATGTTGAACACAAATACCTGTACTTTCTACTTCTTACATGTTGAACACAAATACCTGTACTTTCTACTTCTCACATGTTGAACACAAATACCTGTACTTTCTACTTCTTACATGTTGAACACAGATACCTGTACTTTCTACTTCTTACATGTTGAACCCAAATACCTGTACTTTCTACTTCTTACATGTTGAACACAAATACCTGTACTTTCTACTTCTTACATGTTGAACACAAATACCTGTACTTTCTACTTCTTACACTTTGAACACAAATACCTGTTCTTTCTACTTCTTACATGTTGAACCCAAATACCTGTACTTTCTACTTCTTACATGTTGAACACAAATACCTGTACTTTCTACTTCTTACATGTTGAACACAAATACCTGTACTTTCTACTTCTCACATGTTGAACACAAATACCTGTACTTTCTACTTCTTACATGTTGAACACAAATACCTGTACTTTCTACTTCTTACATGTTGAACACAAATACCTGTACTTTCTACTTCTTACATGTTGATGTTCAGGTACTCTTTAAAACAGCTGCTAGTTATGGGTACTTTTTACTGAAGTACATTTCAAAGCCCTCTTTACTTTTACTTGAGTAAAGAAGTTTAGTCAGTACTTCTACTTTCACCAGGGTATTTTTAAACACGAGTATCTGTACTTCTACTTGAGTAAAGGATGCGTGTACTTTTGCCATCTCTGAATATACTATAGAACCACCACGTAGTAGAGTAGACACAGACTATAACACCCCTTGTTGTGCAATACCAATTATGTGCAATATATATATGCCGTTAATAACTATTCAATATATACCTGGCTGCTATTTCTTCAGAACTGTCACAGGATGTGTATTTTTGTAAATTGTGTGATTTTTCTTTTTAATTTAAAATGTTGTATCTGTAATGTTTTGAATGCATGCTTCTTGGGTCGTATTGAGCTGTCTTTGGATCTTTTCTTGCTGTAACAAATGCACATTTCCGAGACACTGTGCGACTTGTTACCGTGGTGATTAGAGGAATTTGAGTATTGCAGAACTGGTTGAATCCCACCTTGAAACCCACTTTCTACAGTAGTTCTTGGGTAAGACACTGAACCCCAAACTGCTCCGGTTGCTCCCTCAGTTGCTGGGTGACAGCAAACATTTAGAGTTCAATATAATGTCCACACAACCCTGACAAATAAACATTATCTCATATTCTAAAGATATATATAACGACGCTGTACTACAGGTTGATTTGTGTGCACAAACTATGCAAGTGAGGGAATTCAATATATTTGGTTTGATATTTTCGCTCTCTCTTTCTTTCTAAACAGCCATTGGATAAAATATGAGTTGTAGTCAGGCGACTGTCAATGACACGCAGGACATGTGGGAACAGAGGGATTTTAGGGTTTGCAGACCATTGACATGCACAACACAGGAAGAAGAATAGGGACCATTTAGTGTTTTTATTATTACCTTTTTTAATGCTAAGTTAACAATTGTGTGCAAATAAGACTTTTTTTTTAGCTGAGCAACGTTTAGTCGACTCTCAGGGGGGAAGCTTCTCTCCAATGTTGGTCTTTACCTCCTGGGTTCTTCTCCTTATTTATGGACGTTCTCCAGCATCTGGACTATATGTTGTAAATGTATTATCTTTTTAATTTACACACGACATCTATTGTCTGTCCGTCCACTGAGACAAATGTAGAATGTGTGATATTGGGCTGTATAAATACACTTTGATTGATTGATTGATTTTGTCTGATTTTCTGCAGATATTCAGATGTAAATTCCTCTGATGTCTCCTCCATCATCCAGTCTTTATATATATCATGTGTACACGTGCGATCTCAAATGAAATGCAGAGAACTGGTCCATCCTGATGATGATGATGATGATGATGATGATGAAGGAGTTTCCTGACTGACAGACTTCATGATTTATGAATGCTTCGCTGTTTCAGTTTAAATTTTGGATTGAAAAGTAATTAACCGCTGACCTGTTTGTGAGCGTCTCGGCGTCAGTGTGAAGATCGGGTCAATGTGAAGACACGATCACACTGCAGGGCATTATGGGTATTAGTGTAAAGGCTCAGGTGTCACCTGAACGCTGATCTGGGGTCAGCGTTTTAAATCCCCCGACATTGCCGGGATTAGAGGAGCCGCCAAAACTGAATAAATGTGGCGACCGCTCTGAAGGGCATCTACGTGACTGACACACACACACACACACACACACACACACACACACACACATAAACAAACAGAGAGACACCCACACACAGAGAGAGACACAGAGACACACACTGAGAGACACACACACACACACACACACACACACACACACACACATACACACACACACACACACACACACACACACACACACACACACACACACACACACACACACACACACACACACACACACACACACACACACACACACACACACACACACACATACACACACACACATACACACACACACACACACACACATCCAATGAAATAGAGTCAACATGTTCGGCTTAAATTAATTTTCCTCTAATTAAATATTGAAACGACAACATGGCCAAATGTTCAATGTGTCTGTGATGAACCTCCAGAGAGATGAGGTGAAACTTTAGCTGTGATGTTTTATACATTTAAAGTCCGTTTAAACTCATGGTGTTTCTATACAGCTTTCCCGACAAAATGTCCCTCCAAAACGAAGCTCAAAGAAGAGTTTTTGGACTTTATGATTTTAAACATTGAACACCCCCGTAAAAGGCAACAGACTCATTTCCTATTCAGGTCTCATATCACATGTGTTGTGGATGTAGCATCATTGTGATTATGAGTTTGACTTTCTGCTTTTTTATTCTGGTTTGCACGTAAGTAGAAATTAGCTCACCCTTAGTCATTAGTCACTCTTCTTTTCATAAGTCCCTCTATTAAACTCTCTAAGCAGAATGTATATAAATAGATTATAATTAGATGTAGGTACCATGCAATTCTTTAACAGGTCAGTTTCAGTTCAATGTGGTCTTTCTTCTGGAGAGTTCTTGCATGCGAGTCTATTTTAGATTTCTTTGATTGCAGGTGTCCCGCTCTGAACGAGACAAGCGTCTGTGGTTAGTTAAAGTCAGTAGTACCCATACAGTCTGATGTAATAACAGCATGTTCTCTTGTTCAACAGAACAAGAGAACATAACAGGATAAACAGGATGGGAAAGGTCTTATTATTCCTTTACTTGATTTTCCAGCAGCATTTTCTCCTGTGTAATATGGACTTGGTTGAAACATTGCTACGGTTTTTCTCAGTGTTCAAGTCAGTGTAGGTTCCATACATCCTCGATGTCTTCCCGTTTCGCCCCTTTTTTACATTCGGCCACATAAGAAATGATACTTGTTTTGCTTTGTCGTGGGTCTTACGGTACGTCCACACGGCAGCGCGCGTTGAAGCTTGCCGGTGGGCGTGTCTGGCGTGCGACCAACAAGCAATCACATTAATCTCCCGCCTCGGACACACAAGCACGCGGTTTGATTGGCTAGCGCTTGTACTGGCATGTGACGATTGGCTGGCGCTTCCGTCGAAGATTGAAAAGTTGAACTTTTCTCAACTTTCGAAGAGAGCAACGGAGGCAAAGCGGTTCGGCAAAGCGTGACGTCACCCCATTCAAAGTGAATGGGAAGCGTCTCCGTTGAAGCACACGACGCTGCCGTGTGGACGGGCCGTAAGGGTTAGGGTTTATAGGTGAAAATTCTGAGAAAAAGTGGAAATCGGGGAAAAAGTCAAATAATGAGAAAAAAGTGAAATTTCGCGAAAAAAGTCCAGCTTTGAAAAAAAGTGAAATTTTGATATAAAAGTAAAATGTTGTTTAATAATTGAATCTTCAGGTTGAACACAGAAACATCAGAGAGCTGCAGGTTACGTTTGCTCTATAGCGATGTCACCATGTTCCAGAAGTAAACAAAGCCGTCCAATGGAGGTGTTTCAGCCTCAGATAGACTCTTCCCATTGGGACTCCTGCAGCTGATGAAGATGATCCTCCTCCTCTCATCCCGCTCTGCACTCGACTCACTGCCCTGCTCTGCGTGCCGTTGCCATGGCATCGGGCTGCAGGATGGAGGAATTCTCCAGGATCCTCTCATGCGTCACCCCCCCCCCCCCCCTTCCTCCCCCCCTCATTCACACCCATCATCTCTCACTCTGCCTCCCCCTCTCAGCAGCTTCTCTTCATCCCTCCCTCCTCGTCTTCATCCGTCTCTACACTTTTATTATATTTGATATAATAATAATTCAAACTACCCTCTCCATTCAATCTGCACTGCTTCCTTTTCCTTCTCCATGCACCTTCCTCCCATCACGACGCCCCCTCCTCCTCTTCATCCGTCTCAAGCTACCCTCTCCATTTCTCAAGATTCAAGGCTTTTATTGTCATGTGTGCATTAGCTACAGTGTAAAATATATATCAATGAACATCTGAGGTCACAGGCTCCTCCTCCAACAGTGCAACACAATAACACAGATAAAATAGTGCAATTTGCTGCAACACCTGTTTTTACCCTCCGTCTGAAACGAGAGCTCAGTCTAAATCCTAAGGAAAATTCCGGGAAAAAGTGAAAAGCTTGGAAAAAAGTAACAATTTCAAGAAAAAAGGGGAAACTGAAAAAAAATGTTTTCAAAAAAAAAGTGCAATTTTTAAATAATAGTTGAAATCTGAGAAAAATAGAAAATCGGTTGTAAATTTTTTTGAAAAAAGTCATATGTTTAGAAAAAAGTGAAATTCAGAAAAAAAGTAAAACATTTTTAAAAAAGTGACAGTTTTCAATAAAAGTGGAATTCTGAGAAAAAATTGAAAATCGGTTGAAAAATTCAAATGTATATTTTTCATCCGTCTCAAGCCCTCTCCATTTGCTGCAACACCTATTTTCAACTTACCTCTGAAACGAGAGCTCAGTCTAAATTCTGAAGAAGAATTAAAATTCTTAAAAAAAGGTGAAAATCTGGGAAAAATTAGAAATTTTGAAAAGTAAATTTTTTAGAAAAAAGTGGAGTTTTAAAATTGAAGTGGAATTCTGAGAAAAAGTAAACCTTTTTTTTGAAAAAAGTAAAAAGATTTGAAAAAAGTGAACCCCACTGAGGGTCAGGCAGTGGAGTCACACCCTGCAGGGAAAAGAGACGTCTCATGAGGAATCAAGACTAAACCCCGGGCTGTTTTCCGTCTCCTCCCCCCATCACGATCTCAGTCTCAGTTTCCAGCTCTGCTTTCTGTCGCTGTTCTCTCAACATGTTTCCTTCCCACACACCAAAACTCTAATAATAATAAAGTCATGTATAGATTCCCCTGTTTCTTCTTGTTCTGGATTATACGACGAGAGAAAGACACCAGCTGACAGAGGATGAGGAGGAATGAGTTGAGTTAAGTTGAGACACTACAGGAAAATCAGGTAAACATAATGAATAGCACTTTTATAAACCACCAGACTCAGAGACAGTTTCATCCCACAGGCAGAGAACATCTGTTTGCATCTCATATTCCAATAGACTGCACTATTTCTATTATATTTTATTTGTATTTATTGCACTTGTATCTGTGTTGTTGTGTTGCTCTGCTGGAGGAGCCGGTGACCTCAGAATGTCATCGTCATATCTACACTGTAGCTCTGTACAAATGACAATATAAGCCTTGAATCTTGCATTTTGATTATTTTTTAATTCCCCAGTTGATTACTAATATTAAGACAATTATTTCTTGTATTACAAGTTTTCTGAAATGTTATGTTTAAATATGCAAACGAGGCATTATCTGACGCTATTTCTAGTAGATTTAGGAGAATCTGAATCTAATACAGATATTATATTATATTAATCATGCATTACTATCTTAATAATACCAACACACCACAGTTTATATGGTAAAATACATGTGATATAATGTAGTACATTCAGCACATTCAGTAACCTGTTCAGGAGGGGCTACAGACCAGTTATTCCTCTGGTGGATTCAATCCAGAAATCGAGTCGGCTTTAGAAGATCCAGATAAAGAGTTTGAAGCATCTGTTCTCATCTCACTAAATATCTGCATTATGTATGAGTGGGATGGATGGGTCAAACCAACAGGACTTTAAGTCCTCAGACGCTGTTTGTGACCCGTGTGAAAACCAGTTTAGTTGCTTAGTTTAAAGTCATGTTACATAACTCACATGAACTTTATATTTACTTATGCAACTAAACTACTTGGTTACAGATTGGAAAACATTGTTGTTTCTGTTGAAATACCTAAGTTCACATCAGTTATTTATGTGAGTTATGTAACAAAGACCTCTGAACTAAGTCAACATTATTAAAAAAAGTGCAATTTGATTAAAAAAAGTGCAATTCTGAGAAAAAGTGAAGTTCTGAAAAAAAAATATATTCTCAGAGAAAAGTTAAATTCTGGAAAAAAGTGACATTTTGAAATAAAAGTGAAATTCTGGAAAAAAGTGAAAATCAGGGAAAAAAGTCAAATTCTGAAAAAAAAGTCAAAGTTTGATATAAAAGTTAAATTCAGAAAATAAATCGAGTTAAAAAAAAATATATATTCTGAGAAAAAAGTCAAAGTTTGAAATAAAAGTGAAAATATGAAATAAAAGTCAAATTATGAAAATAAAAAAAGTCAAATTATGAAATATGA
This sequence comes from Trematomus bernacchii, assembly GCF_902827165.1. NCBI lineage: Eukaryota > Metazoa > Chordata > Actinopteri > Perciformes > Nototheniidae > Trematomus > Trematomus bernacchii. Next base: position 551,184 of record NW_022987597.1, read on the forward strand.
GAAAACAGTGAAAATCGGGTGATAAAATATATTTGTGAGAAAAAAGTTCAATTATGGGGCGTGGGGAGGGTTAACAGGGTCTAACCACCAAACACAATTACATTCATCTGTGTATTCTTGTCAATACATATATTTTTGTTACATCAAAACAAATCTCTCCTGATTGAATTGAGGACTAACCCACAGTCTGAAAGCTCAACCACTACAGACCTCTGAGATTCAACTGGATCTCACTCATGTGTGGTATACAGTCGTATTATGCAAGATTATATACTTTTGCTAATTATTGCTTTTTGTTGAGGAAAATAACTTTTTCAGTTGTGGGAGAATGAGAGTTTGTGTGGAACAACAAGTGGAGTTCGCGCAGAACGGCGAGTATGGACATGAAGGGGACCTTCTGTATTGTTCAGAAACCTTGTAGCACCGGAATGAGCCTGCGTGAGACCATACTTCTGTCCTACATATGCAACCAAGTAGAGACACTGAATTATTTCGAGGAGAAAGTGTTACCCTATTTGAACAATTCCTCACATCTGGTCCCTTTCTGTGACGGGATCGTGCCCCTTTGGATTTGGCCTATTTCAGTATGTCATTATGTTTGTTATAGATTATTTACCAATGGTTTCCACGATGGTAAAATGAAGTCTGAAGCACTCCATATTTAGTGATCTGTTGGCAGAGTGATTTAGGATCGTCTGTATGAGACCAAAACCGAGGGTCCATTTATCAGATGAAATGAGGTGCACTAAGCAGCTTACAGTATTTCATGATGCATGATTGTGATCAGTGATAACATTGGTGACTCATGCATTGTGTTCCTAATCCAGCTGTGGTTCTGCAGGACAATCAGATCAAATTACAACCAGTATCACCGGATTACATGCTGCGTCACTTCCTGTCAATAGCTTCTGTGTGTGGTCATCTGAATCCAGAGAGAAGTGGTGGTCCCAACCTTTTGTGTCTTCTGAACCCCTTTAGCTGGTCCTATAACAACCCCTCACTCACCTGTGAGGATTTGACTACATGTATTCTTGTGTTTAACCCTTTGTAACTTCATCCAACCCAACTGCTGATTCAATGAAAGTGACTTGTATAACTCACCCTTAATACCGATGCATTCAAACTTGACATTTACACTTATTGTGAGTGAAAAACTAAGACTCACTTCTAGAAGTTTCAACATCTGGTTTTAAAGGTTACCTTGGTTGCTGATTGGCTAATGGTTACACGAGCCAACACATCGTTATGACATCATCAAGTGGCCAAAATCTGATCAGCTCATTTTCAGACAGGTTTTTATATTCAATTTCAATTTCAAACCTTTATTTATCCAGATTGTCCCTTGAGATCATGGATCTCTTTTTCAAGGGAGACCTGTAGCAATTAGGTTCCACATGAAACATAAAACAACTTTAAACAATAGAGGATATCATACAACATATTTACAAGATACATTTACATACTTATCTACATTTACAAATACCCATAGTTTCAATGAGCATTTCATTTAGACATATGTTGATGAAGAAGAGACATGAAGAGTAGGGGACACGTGTTGATGAAGAAGAGACATGAAGAAGAGGGGACACATGTTGATGTAGAAGAGACATGAAGAAGAGGGGACACATGTTGATGTAGAAGAGACATGAATAAGAGGGGACACATGTTGATGAAGAAGAGACATGAAGAAGAGGGGACACATGTTGATGAAGAAGAGACATGAAGAAGAGGGGACACGTGTTGATGAAGAAGAGACATGAATAAGAGGGGACACATGTTGATGAAGAAGAGACATGAAGAAGAGGGGACACATGTTGATGAAGAAGAGACATGAAGAAGAGGGGACACATGTTGATGAAGAAGAGACATGAAGAAGAGGGGACACATGTTGATGAAGAAAAGACATGAAGAAGAGGGGACACATGTTGATGAAGAAGAGACATGAAGAAGAGGGGACACATGTTGATGAAGAAGAAACATGAAGAAGAGGGGACACATGTTGATGTAGAAGAGACATGAAGAAGAGGGGACACATGTTGATGAAGAAGAGACATGAAGAAGAGGGGACACATGTTGATGTAGAAGAGACATGAAGAAGAGGGGACACATGTTGATGAAGAAGAGACATGAAGAAGAGGGGACAATTGTTGATGAAGAAGAGACATGAAGAAGAGGGGACACATGTTGATGAAGAAGAGACATGAAGAAGAGGGGACACATGTTGATGTAGAAGAGACATGAAGAAGAGGGGACACATGTTGATGAAGAAGAGACATGAAGAAGAGGGGACACATGTTGATGAAGAAGAGACATGAAGAAGAGGGGACACATGTTGATGTAGAAGAGACATGAAGAAGAGAGGACACGTGTTGATGAAGAAGAGACATGAAGGAGAGGGGACACATGTTGATGAAGAAGAGACATGAAGAAGAGGGGACACATGTTGATGTAGAAGAGACATGAAGAAGAGGGGACACATGTTGATGAAGAAGAGACATGAAGAAGAGGGGACACGTGTTGATGAAGAAGAGACATGAAGAAGAGGGGACACATGTTGATGAAGAAGAGACATGAAGAAGAGGGGACACATGTTGATGTAGAAGAGACATGAAGAAGAGGGGACACATGTTGATGAAGAAGAGACATGAAGAAGAGGGGACACATGTTGATGAAGAAGAGACATGAGGAAGAGGGGACACATGGTGATGAAGAAGAGACATGAAGAAGAGGGGACACGTGTTGATGAAGAAGAGACATGAAGAAGAGGGGACACATGTTGATGAAGAAGAGACATGAAGAAGAGGGGACACGTGTTGATGAAGAAGAGACATGAAGAAGAGGGGACACATGTTGATGTAGAAGAGACATGAAGAAGAGGGGACACATGTTGATGAAGAAGAGACATGAAGAAGAGGGGACACGTGTTGATGAAGAAGAGACATGAAGAAGAGGGGACACATGTTGATGTAGAAGAGACATGAAGAAGAGGGGACACATGTTGATGAAGAAGAGACATGAAGAAGAGGGGACACATGTTGATGTGGAAGAGACATGAAGAAGAGGGGACACATGTTGATGTAGAAGAGACATGAAGAAGAGGGGACACATGTTGATGAAGAAGAGACATGAAGAAGAGGGGACACATGTTGATGTAGAAGAGACATGAAGAAGAGGGGACACGTGTTGATGAAGAAGAGACATGAAGAAGAGGGGACACATGTTGATGAAGAAGAGACATGAAGAAGAGGGGACACATGTTGATGTAGAAGAGACATGAAGAAGAGGGGACACATGTTGATGAAGAAGAGACATGAAGAAGAGGGGACACATGTTGATGAAGAAGAGACATGAAGAAGAGGGGACACATGTTGATGTAGAAGAGACATGAAGAAGAGGGGACACGTGTTGATGAAGAAGAGACATGAAGAAGAGGGGACACATGTTGATGTAGAAGAGACATGAAGAAGAGGGGACACATGTTGATGAAGAAGAGACATGAAGAAGAGGGGACACGTGTTGATGAAGAAGAGACATGAAGAAGAGGGGACACATGTTGATGTAGAAGAGACATGAAGAAGAGGGGACACATGTTGATGAAGAAGAGACATGAAGAAGAGGGGACACATGTTGATGTAGAAGAGACATGAAGAAGAGGGGACACATGTTGATGTAGAAGAGACATGAAGAAGAGGGGACACATGTTGATGAAGAAGAGACATGAAGAAGAGGGGACACATGTTGATGAAGAAGAGACATGAAGAAGAGGGGACACATGTTGATGAAGAAGAGACATGAAGAAGAGGGGACACATGTTGATGTAGAAGAGACATGAAGAAGAGGGGACACATGTTGATGAAGAAGAGACATGAAGAAGAGGGGACACGTGTTGATGAAGAAGAGACATGAAGAAGAGGGGACACATGTTGATGTAGAAGAGACATGAAGAAGAGGGGACACATGTTGATGAAGAAGAGACATGAAGAAGAGGGGACACGTGTTGATGAAGAAGAGACATGAAGAAGAGGGGACACATGTTGATGTAGAAGAGACATGAAGAAGAGGGGACACATGTTGATGTAGAAGAGACATGAAGAAGAGGGGACACATGTTGATGTAGAAGAGACATGAAGAAGAGGGGACACATGTTGATGTAGAAGAGACATGAAGAAGAGGGGACACATGTTGATGAAGAAGAGACATGAAGAAGAGGGGACACATGTTGATGTAGAAGAGACATGAAGAAGAGGGGACACATGTTGATGAAGAAGAGACATGAAGAAGAGGGGACACATGTTGATGTAGAAGAGACATGAAGAAGAGGGGACACGTGTTGATGAAGAAGAGACATGAAGAAGAGGGGACACATGTTGATGAAGAAGAGACATGAAGAAGAGGGGACACATGTTGATGTAGAAGAGACATGAAGAAGAGGGGACACATGTTGATGAAGAAGAGACATGAAGAAGAGGGGACACATGTTGATGAAGAAGAGACATGAAGAAGAGGGGACACATGTTGATGTAGAAGAGACATGAAGAAGAGAGGACACGTGTTGATGAAGAAGAGACATGAAGAAGAGGGGACACATGTTGATGTAGAAGAGACATGAAGAAGAGGGGACACATGTTGATGAAGAAGAGACATGAAGAAGAGGGGACACATGTTGATGTAGAAGAGACATGAAGAAGAGGGGACACATGTTGATGAAGAGGAGACATGAAGAAGAGGGGACACATGTTGATGTAGAAGAGACATGAAGAAGAGGGGACACATGTTGATGAAGAAGAGACATGAAGAAGAGGGGACACATGTTGATGTATAAGAGACATGAAGAAGAGGGGACACGTGTTGATGAAGAAGAGACATGAAGAAGAGGGGACACATGTTGATGTAGAAGAGACATGAAGAAGAGGGGACACATGTTGATGAAGAAGAGACATGAAGAAGAGGGGACACGTGTTGATGAAGAAGAGACATGAAGAAGAGGGGACACATGTTGATGTAGAAGCGAGATGAAGAAGAGGGGACACATGTTGATGAAGAAGAGACATGAAGAAGAGGGGACACGTGTTGATGAAGAAGAGACATGAAGAAGAGGGGACACATGTTGATGTAGAAGAGACATGAAGAAGAGGGGACACATGTTGATGAAGAAGAGACATGAAGAAGAGGGGACACATGTTGATGAAGAAGGGACATGAAGAAGAGGGGACACATGTTGATGTAGAAGAGACATGAAGAAGAGGGGACACATGTTGATGAAGAAGAGACATGAAGAAGAGGGGACACATGTTGATGTAGAAGAGACATGAAGAAGAGGGGACACATGTTGATGAAGAAGAGACATGAAGAAGAGGGGACACATGTTGATGAAGAAGAGACATGAAGAAGAGGGGACACATGTTGATGAAGAAGAGACGTGAAGAAGAGGGGACACATGTTGATGAAGAAGAGAGATGAAGAAGAGGGGACACATGTTGATGTAGAAGAGACATGAAGAAGAGGGGACACATGTTGATGAAGAAGAGACATGAAGAAGAGGGGACACATGTTGATGAAGAAGAGACATGAAGAAGAGGGGACACATGTTGATGTAGAAGAGACATGAAGAAGAGGGGGACACATGTTGATGTAGAAGAGACATGAAGAAGAGGGGACACATGTTGATGTAGAAGAGACATGAAGAAGAGGGGACACATGTTGATGAAGAAGAGACATGATGAAGAGGGGGACACATGCATCCATTCTTACTGCCACTTTGCAGCTAATGTTAGCTAGCTGCTATGTGTGTTACATTCAAAACCATCCCTGGAGGAACTGTAACTCACAGATGTCGAACTAGACCGGACACCAGGGTTATGAAAATACATTTTAAAATGTTTTTTTTGGCTGGAAATAAATGATTATCATTACATACAGCAGTGTAACAAAATCAAGTGTTGTATTATTAGAGAAAACCCTAAGAACGTGTTTCTAGAAAGATCCCAACCCCAGGGAACTTGAGTAAACCCACATTTGTCTTTTGGAATGTGTTCATGTTCCACGAGCCGTCAGACACTCTGAAAGCTGACGGCCTTATTCCCAAAAAGAATATGTAATGTTGAGATTAGATTAAACTTCATGGTCATTGCACTGAGACAGCATGATGAAGTTTAGCCCGCACCCCCGGCTGGGAACCACTGGTCTAAAGGGGTTTCTAACTTTAAATGAGATTATTTTCTGACATCCAGTCCTGTCAGGTTCTCCTGTTAAAAGCAGCAGGGGGCCTCCTGCTGGTTAGAGAGATTGGACAGTTCTCTAAAGGTTAAAGTTTCATTCCTCTGCACAGCTGCATGAAATAAATCACTCTGTCCTTGTGGACCAAAAGCCAACCGGCAGTCCCCCTGCTGAACATGTCAGGCAAATGTCATCAATGAAAGGTTCTCACATTCCCCAACAGCTCACCGTGTGATTATAGGAGGAGCCACGGATAATATGAAGGTCATCACCAGAAACACACCGTGGTCATGAGGGAATATGAGATAAGATAAGGTAAGAAGTACTTTATTGATTACAATTTGAGAAATGTTTGCGTTGCAGCATTGTAAAAAGACAAGGCATGGTACATTAGAGGAATTAAAATAGTAGAAATAATATATATATATATATATATATACCTGGTTGCAAAATCCTCAGAACTGTTCCAGGATGTGTTTTTTGTAAATTGTGTATTCTGTTTCCTTTTATGCATGCTACTTAGGTAACATTAAGCTTTCTTTGGCTCTTTTCTGATGGAACAAATGTAAATGTCCCCTCTGTGGGACTAGTAAAGGTTTTCTGATTCTGATAAACAATCCATCTCTCTTGCAGTGTGTTCTGAGGCTGCCTTTACACAGGAACGTTTGCGTTTATGTCAAAATATCAAAAAAGTCTTCCGTTCACACGCATTCCTTTCATTTAACGTGTCTGTCCACACGAGACCGCTGGACACGCTGCAGTACATATGCCGGGACTGTACGTGGCGCTGTAACTTCCGCCACAAAATACACCAAAAGCAGCGAAGAAGACCCCGGAGCAATGTTGCCATGGTTACCCTTCTGTTTATGCCCCGCGGTGGATTTAGTAACATGTAGTAGTTCATGTAATTCTCCATGTCCACTTGTTGCTGATGGTTGTGGTAGAGGAGCTGTAGATGTTGTACTAACATCTGTAGCATGGTCAGTAGCAGTAGCACTAGCAGTAGCACTAGCAGTAGCACTAGCAGTAGCTACAGGCCATGCTACAGCAGTAGCTACTGGCCATGCTACAGCAGTAGCTACTGGCCATGCTACAGCAGTAGCTACTGGCCATGCTACAGCAGTGAGCAGCAGAGGTGGGGAGAGGCGGGGCTATGGCTTCATCTATCGGGAAATGATCGTATAGAGGCGATTACACGGAGCCGTTTGACCCCCCAGAGCGCTCCGGTTGCAGATCTATCCTTGGGACCCGTTATCGTTTGTGGGGTCCGTTTCTATCGTTGTGTTACGGCCTCGTGTAAATGAAAGGGCTATACGCAAGAGAAACTATGCGGATACAACCCGTTTCGTTCCCGTGTAAAGGGGTCTGTGTTTTGACTTGGTTTGGAAGGGTTAACAATAAGCTGGTCTTTGTTTTCTGCAGAGCCTACTGTTTGATTGGTATCTGTATAGATGCAAAGATTATACACACACACACACACGCACACATGCACATGCACACACACACACACACACACACACACACACACACACACACACACACACACACACACACACACACACTCACACACACACACACACTCACACACACACACACAAATGCTCAGAACTGTTACAGAATATATTTTTCAAAAAATGGTGTAACTTTTTTTATTGTATTACTTGATATTCATCACATGCCAGAAACAGCACATATAACATAAAACAATGTGCTGTTTCTAGCATGTGATGAACCCCAAACCCCTGCCTCCAGTGGGATCTCCCTTTAAAGGTGGTCCCATTCCTGCAGCTCCCCTCCCAGCATGAGATAACCACTGATGCACACCGACCCCCCGGAGACGCGCTGCAGTACATGAGCTGTGCATTGGCTCTAATTGACTGCTTATCTCCGGGCCTTTCACCCTCCTGCAGGCTCTCCTGTATCTGTTGAGTCGCTAACAGGCAGCACACCAGGAAGCTACAGAAAGATAACATGCATAGCCCCCCGGGGAGCGTCCCCATTTCTCAGGTAACAGGTATTCCTTTGTGTGTGTGTGTGTGTGTGTGTGTGTGTGTGTGTGTGTGTGTGTGTGTGTGTGTGTGTGTGTGTGTGTGTGTGTGTGTGTGTGTGTGTGTGTGTGTGTGTGTGTGTGTGTGTGCATGTGCATGTGTGTGTGTGTGTGTGTGTGTGTGTGTGTGTGTGTGTGTGTGAGTGTGTGTGTGTGTGTGTGTGTGTGTGTGTGTGTGTGTGAGTGTGTGTGTGTGTGTGTGTGTGTGTGTGTGTGTGTGTGTGTGTGTGTGTGTGTGTGTGTGTGTGTGTGTGTGTGTTGGCTCTGGGTCAGGGAACCAGCTGATCACACTGAGACACAGTGTGGTCAGTTCAGAATCAGAATACCTGTATTAGTCCCACGGGAGATGTGCATCGTTGCAGCAGGAAAGGGAAAGAGCCACAGACAGCTTAATGTTACCTATGTTAAGAAAAAAAAGTACTAAGTTACGATATAATAAAAAATATAATATAAAAAAGTTACACAATTTACAAAATACAAAATGCAAAAAAACACACCTTGTAACGGTTCTAAGGATTAGCAGCTAGTTATAAATTACACAGTTATTAACGGCATATATATATATTGCACATATTGCACATATTGCACATATTGCACATAGTTGATGGTATTTAGCAGCAAGGGGTGATATAGTCTGTGTTGTGGTGTGTATAGGGGAGGGGGGGTCTACTAGGGGCTGTGCTGGTTGTATAGTCTGACCGCTGCAGGAAGGAAGGACCTGCGGTATCTCTCCGTGTGACAGCTGGGGTGCAGCAGCCTGTCGCTGAAGGAGCTGCACAGTGAGGACAGGGTGTCCTGGAGGGGGTGGGACATATTGTCCAGCAGGGAGGACAGCTTGGCTGCCACTCCACAGTGTCCAGAGAACTCCTGTCTCCCACCACCTCCACAGTGTCCAGAGGACTCCTGTCTCCCACCACCTCCACAGTGTCCAGAGGACTCCTGTCTCCCACCACCTCCACAGTGTCCAGAGGACTCCTGTCTCCCACCACCTCCACAGTGTCCAGAGGACTCCTGTCTCCCACCTCCTCCACAGTGAGGACTCCTGCCTCCCACCACCTCCACAATGTCCAGAGGACTCCTGTCTCCCACCACCTCCACAGTGTCCAGAGGACTCCTGTCTCCCACCTCCTCCACAATGTCCAGAGGACTCCTGTCTCCCACCACCTCCACAGTGTCCAGAGGACTCCTGTCTCCCACCACCTCCACAGTGTCCAGAGGACTCCTGTCTCCCACCTCCTCCACAGTGAGGACTCCTGCCTCCCACCACCTCCACAGTGTCCAGAGGACTCCTGTCTCCCACCACCTCCACAGTGTCCAGAGGACTCCTGCCTCCCACCACCTCCACAATGTCCAGAGGACTCCTGTCTCCCACCACCTCCACAGTGTCCAGAGGACTCCTGTCTCCCACCTCCTCCACAATGTCCAGAGGACTCCTGCCTCCCACCACCTCCACAATGTCCAGAGGACTCCTGTCTCCCACCACCTCCACAGTGTCCAGAGGACTCCTGTCTCCCACCTCCTCCACAGTGAGGACTCCTGCCTCCCACCTCCTCCACAGTGTCCAGAGGACTCCTGCCTCCCACCACCTCCACAGTGTCCAGAGGACTCCTGTCTCCCACCTCCTCCACAGTGAGGACTCCTGCCTCCCACCACCTCCACAGTGTCCAGAGGACTCCTGTCTCCCACCATCTCCACAGTGTCCAGAGGACTCCCCAGGACAGAGCTTCCTTACCAGTCTGTTCAGTCTCTTCCCGTCAGCAGCAGAGATGTTGCTGCCCCAGCAGGCCACACCATAGAAAATGGCTGATGCCACAACAGAGTCATAAAAAGTCTGAAGGAGTGCCCCCTGCACCCCGAAAGACCTCAGTCTCCTCAGCAGAAAGAGTCTGCTCTGTCCCTTCTTGTACAGAGCAGCAGAATGATCAGTCCAGTCCAGTTTATTGTTCAGGTGAACACCCAGGTATTTGTAAGATTTCACAATCTCAATGTCCGCTCCCTGGATGTTCACTGGTGTCGGGGGGGGAGTGTTGGCGCCGTCTGAAATCCACCACCAGTTCCTTGGTCTTCGTTGCGTTGAGCTGGAGGTGGTTCCTCTGGCACCAGAGGGTGAAGTCCTGCGTCAGCTCCCTGTACTCCCTGTCGTCCTCGTTGGAGATGAGGCCAACGATGGCGGAGTCGTCAGAGAACTTCTGCAGGTGACAGTTTGCAGTGTTGTGGGTGAAGTCTGCAGTGTAGAGGGTGAAGAGAAGCGGTGCCAGCACCGTCCCCTGGGGGGCCCCTGTACTGCTGATGATGGTGTCTGATTGACACTCCCTGGTCCTCACGTACTGTGGGCGGTTGGTGAGGTAGTCCCGGATCCAGGAGGTGAGGTGGTGATCCACCCCCAAGAGCTGCAGCTTGTCCCCCAGGAGCGGGGGCTGGATGGTGTTGAAGGCACTGGAGAAATCAAGGAACATGATCCTCACAGTGCCCCCCCCCCCACCCCCAGGCTTCTCCAGGTGGGAGAGGGACCTCTGCAGCAGGTAGATGACGGCGTCATCCACCCCGATGGCAGGCTGGTAGGCGAACTGCATCGTGTCCATTGATGGTGCCACAAGGGGCCGGAGGTGTCCAAGGACCAGCCTCTCCATGGTCTTCATCAGATGTCAGCGCCACCGGCCGGTAGCTGTTGAATTCATTGGGGTGAGGGGTCTTTGGCACAGGTACCACACAGGACGTCTTCCACAGTTGTGGTACCCTCCCTTGCTTCAGGCTCAGGTTGAATAGAAGCTCCACAATCCCACATAGCTGATCCGCACAGGATTTGAGGAGCCTCGAGCTGATGCCATCTGGACCCGCCGCTTCCCTCGCCTTACACTTCTGCAGCTCCCTCCTCACCTGGTTGGTTGTTGTCAGTAACATTGATTTATTACCCATAGTGCAATGCTTGGCTGCATCCCTTTTGGGGCATATCAGTGTATATTGTGTCTCCTCTCTATTGGATTTCATGGCATTTTATTTTCTCCATATTCAATGGATCCACACGGTAATGGAGAAAAGATCAATACGAGAAAAGAGTATAACACTCTCTCACAGATGCTGCTTTCTTTTTATAGCACAGAAAATAAGAAGCCAGTGTTTGAACTCTCTGTCTCACATCAACATGTGTCCCCGGTGCGTCGGGGAACTCACGCAGCGTCAGAAAATAAAACCCTCTCTCTTTTCCTCCGTACCCAAATCTTTTAAAAACGGGTGTACAACGAGCGGATACAGATTTCCATCCGAACTGACGTGTCCATCCGAGGTGACGTCGGAGGACCCACAGAGAGTTGCTATCAGAAACAATGCCTGACGTGTTTTGGACGTAATCTCGTCTTTGTTTACATTAGCCTCGCTAACACTCAGAGCTAACCTGTACTGGAGAGCACATGTGTTTAAAAAGCAGGAAATAAAAAAAGGACTCACCTTGAAATAAACCTGCAAAAGAAAAAGCATTTGAGCTCCATACTGTTTCAGAAATAATCCTTGATGTGGTTTAGAACATGATGGCGTTTGATCACAGCAGAATTTAACTTTATCTCCGGTAGAATTCTGATCAGGCATTAGCTCCTCTTCTTTATTTTTTTCAAGCTAAGGACCCAAGATCCGCGTTTCTCTAACAGGGCTGTAATAGAGGGGTTTGAGCAGCATGAGGCGTGGCTACAACGGTGATCTGTTTGGGATTTTGAAAAAAAAGCTTCACATACATGTTTTGTATAGGTATGGCCCAACAATATATGTTTCAAATATAGCATGATAGGTCCCCTTTAATCGAAATATAACTTCCTCTTTAAACTCTAAAGTCCATTATGCTGCAGGACCATTTGAAGCAGACAGAGGTTCTATACTTGTAGACACATATGTTCCTGTAGGTGTTTAACTCAGAGGTATCTGAGAGCCTATATGTGCATAGTACCTCTCTAGGCTATTTATGTATGAACAAATTGATCTAGTGCTTTCATATAAGCGTCTAAACAAACAAAGCCATGCTAATCTCAGAGCCTGAACGTGTACCTCTGCCGCCCTGCAGACTAAAGCTCACTTCAACGGTTTGTAATAACTCTCCGTGCCAGATGGGGAGACAACAGTTTGCCTTTTAGATAGCTTGTGACATTTAGCTATGTATCTGTTACGACCCGTCCTCTACCAAGTGGTAGTGGCTCATGGGAAGACCCGCAACATAAAATAAATCACACCAAACACGCAGCACTTAGCGGCGAGCATTTATTATAGAGCACAGGCGTTACTAACATGAGCCAACCGGCAAATGAACAAGGTCTGGAGGACGGGCAAAAACAAACAAAAGGAAGAAGGGGGCCTGGGCCAGCCACACCACGGGCCGTAGGACCCAGAGCTTCCCTCCTCTACCCAGAGATCTAAGCCGCGCAAACCTTTTCTAACAGATCCTCCAGAGTTCACACATTAACATAACAGGGATCTACAGATCCAAAGGGCAGAGAGAGATATCCACGGTCAGAGTCTTCCGGCATCGGGAAAGGGAGAGAGACCTCTTCTCCTCCAGCTTCTCCTTTTTAAGTCCCCAGCTGAATGGAATTAGGACACCTGGGGAAGGCGGAGCCAGGGGCGGACCAGGTGTACCTGCGCAGCAGAGAGACAGAGAAAAACAACCAAGAGCACGTAACAGTTTCTAACAAGAAAGTGAACATTAGCTATATATCAAGCTAGCTGGAGAATGTTAGCTTTCTAATTAAGAAGCTAGCTTGCTTTAGCTATCTATCTATGTAACTAGTACGTTTTCTGACTAGGTTAGGACAAACTAAAGCATATCAGGCATTAAAGCAGAAGTTTTGGGGATTAACATTACTTGTTAGTTAGCAAACATTAGATATCTAGCTAAATAGTTAGCTATCTACTTAGGCTAATTCACTTCAGCAATCTATTCAAAGAGTTAGCTGTCTTACTTTAGGGTAAGACAACAACAAAATCAGGCAACTAGTACCGAGTCCAACAGTGTCAGTTTTATTCAGAACGTATGGTAAAAAATATTTGTATCACTCATTGAATATAGCAGGAAAGAAAATGAAGAGCAGCTGATTGACCGAGTGCAGAATCGCTGTATAGTTTAAATCTCCTTAGTTACAATGTTGTCTATTTTAGACAAAGGCTTATTATATTTACAGCCCTAAGAACATTCATTTTCTGGGCTCAATATGTGTCTTGGCTGTTTTCGTTGTGATCGCTAAATTCAGATGCTGGATCGCTAGAAACACCGCTGTCATCAGGCTGGCAAGGGCTGTTCCATGCTCTGCTCAACCTCCCGCCTTCCCAATGGACTCAGTAGTGCCCCCTGCTGCCGTGGAGCATGTGTGAGTGAGCATGTGTGACTGTGTATGAGCACAACCACGGCGGAATATTACTGCCAAAAGTCACGTGAGTGAGTCACGTGACTTTTGGCAGTAATATTCCGCCGTGAGAAGAAAAAGTTTTGTAGTTGTAAATAAAAGTTGTGTAGTTGTAAAACCTAAGCTGAATTTGTCTATGAAACATGATTTATTAGAAAAATGGTATGTGTTTATTTGATAGATACGTTTTTTCTTTGCAAAACTAAATGCATTAGTTTGTAGATGGTGTTTTGTATTTGCAAACCACATTGTGTTTGTTAGTGAATCATAAGGCATTTGTAAAACCTGTTTAGTTTGTTTGTGGAGTTATGGCAGGAAATTAGCTCCATAGGACTGGCCAGCTGTAGAATGTCTCCTCCCCGTTGACAATTCATGTGGCGGGGGGTCGCCAGTCTCTGGCACAGTTATTTTGAGGGTTGCGGGCTGAAAGGTTTGGGAACCCCTGCCCTAGAGCACTCTGCATGAATGAGCAGTGAATTTGTGAATGACTCGTAGTCTGTAAAGAGCTCTGAGGGGTTGAAGAGACCTGATGAAGAGATATAAGTAGAACATTTACCATATTCTTTTGTGACAATAAAGGCTTTTAATCTGATCTGATGAACACTGTACAGCGTGAGGTACAGTCTGAATACACAGAGAAACGACTCAGTTTCTCTGTGTTGCTGAAACATGACGGCCGGGGTGGGACTGTGAAGTCTGCAAATAACAACACCACTATTTCGCCTGTGTTGCCATGGTGACGGACTGGAAGGACCACGAGGTGTGATGGAGCGAAAGTAAACGGGCGAAGTCGGTCGGCTTCCCTCCTGAGAAAACACCAGTAGTGCTGACAGCTGATACCTTTAAGTGTTCACAGGAGAGCGAACAGAGCTCTCTGCAGGTCGCATGGTGACAAGTTCATTATAAATGTAAACTGTGTCGTGCTGGTGTTTAAAAAGCCCCTATTCTTCTTTTGTTCTCTCTCCTGTAATGTATTCTATAGGTTTTAGTGCATGTAAATGGTCTGCTGAGGCTAAAATCCCTGTGAGTTTCTCTCCCACACTAGTTGTGTGTTAACTAGTGTTGGTTAGTGTTTGTGCTCCATCGTGTCTTTTTGCATTGTTTACTTTTATCACTTTATTTAGCAAGAAAGTTGTTGTTATTTGTCTTTAGTTTTAGTAACCTTGGCCAGTGAGCCCTCTCTGTTTTGATTCATTAAACACAATATTTTTTCATTGTGCAAATCAGTTTCCTCTTTCTTTTTTTACCCCTTTATTTGACCTGCTGTTACTTCCCTTCTCAGCAGCTGGCCCGAGGCTCTGGAACACTCTGCCCCTCCATGTGAGGTCGGCCCAGACCCTAGGGGGTTTTAAATCAACACTAAAAACACACTTCTTCTCTCTGGCCTTCTAGTCAGAGCGGAGCACGACTCCTGACTTTTCCCTGTGTTTGAGTTTTATATTTGCTGTTATAATTTATTGTCTTCTGTTTTGCGATTGTAGTAATGTGTTATTTATTATTTGCATGTACAGCACTTTGGCCAAAAATCGTTTTAAAATGTGCTTTATAAATAAAACCTGATTTGATTTGATTTGATTTGATTTGATTCTACCTTTAGATTAAAAAGGGAACCTAATCATTACCTTTATGTGAAAACCACCATTGTAATGTCCCAACACCTCACATGTTAGATGTGTATTTACCTACTTCTTGGACATTATTTGTACTCTAGTAATCTGTGCTTTCTTCTTTATATTAATAAGTTAGATCTTTATTATTTCATCCCTTTTTTTAACCTGCTAAGCCACTTGTTGCTGTCACACTGTGTCCCCGCTGTCAAAGTCAAAGTCAACTTTAATGTCAATCTTTCTGTGTGTTTGTACAGACAGAGAGATCGTCGTTTTTATCTTTTAAAGACCTGGAAAGGGTTATTAACGCCTTTGTTACCTCAAGACTGGACTACTGCAACGCTCTGTATGTGGGTATGGACCAGGCCTCAATTAGACGCCTGCAGCTAGTCCAGAACGCAGCTGCACGTCTTCTGACTGGCCACAAAAAGCGTGACCACATCACCCCTATTCTGGCCTCACTGCACTGGCTTCCAGTTCGGTTCAGAATTGATTTTAAAATCCTTTTATTTGTTTTCAAAGCACTTAATGGGCTGGCTCCGGCCTATATAGCTGAACTGCTCCAGCGCTACACCCCAGCCAGAGCTTTAAGGTCTGCTGACCAGCTGCTGCTGGTAGTGCCCAAGACCAGGCTCAAAACCCGAGGGCACCGAGCCTTCACAGCAGCTGGCCCGAGGCTCTGGAACACTCTGCCCCTCCATGTGAGGTCGGCCCAGACCCTAGGGGGTTTTAAATCTACTCTTAAGACACACTTCTTCTCTCTGGCCTTCTAGTCAGAGCGGAGCACGACTCCTGACTTTTCCCTGTGTGTGATTTTTTTTTGTTGCTGTTGTATTTGTTGTGAAGTGTTTTTATTGTAAAGTGTTTTTATTTATGTACAGCACTTTGGCTCGACCAAAAATTGTTTTAAAAATGTGCTATATAAATAAAACTTGATTTAATTTGATTTGATTTAAATAACGTTTCCAACAATCCCGAATACAAAATATAATAATACAAATGCACTAATATTATACAAATATGTATAAAATATGTATATCCTATATATATACAATCAACAGACACATTTACACATATGCACATATTAAGATAAAACACAACAATCAATATATACAAAATAACAAATGTGAGACTAAGACAGGATTTCTGATCTGATTTACGAGCGACTTGCTGCTCTCAGTCGCTCCCATACTGTCACACCTCAGTCTCCTGCTGTATTATGAAGGAGTTTTGCCCCCCCCCCCCCCCCCCTCCCTGCTGTGTGACTGACTGAAGGTTAAGTGACATCCCCAAGGTCAGCTGTTGTTGAATTTCCCATCATCAGTCCCTGGGATCAGACTGGTTTCTGAGTGTCACCCCGGCTCACAGCTGTCATTTCCTCAGAAACCACACCACATTACATCTGAAGCTCACTGCAGCTTCATCTCCAACAGGTTTCCATTATATAAGAGGACTGATTGTATTCTTAGAAGGACATTTAACTACATGCTAAAATCACTGTACAAATCCTGAAATGCTGACACGATAAACCAAATCCACAAAGGGAACAAAACCTACTTTTTTCCATGAAATAAAATATGAATTCAAAGACATTCAAAGGTTTTATCCTCACATGCTCAGCGGCTACAGAGTAGAACATTCTTCTGACCTGAGCTCCTCCAACAATGCAACATATATAATAAAATACAAATTAGTGCAAGAAGTACGATACGATACGATATACTTTATTGTCCCCGTAAGGAAATGTGTTCTGGACTTCGTCCTGCAGTGCATACATGTACATATACAAACATAGTGGACATTAAGAGACATACACATATCATCAGTCATACACCGTTTGAACAAACACAATACACAGACGCACATACTGACAATGGCGACCTATTGCACAACCCTCATGGCCAACATTTAAAAAGTACATTTCATTACATTTGACTACATATCATTTCATGTGAATGTTAAGAAGCTTAATGGACATAGGTAGGAATGAGTGCTTATAGCGGTTCAGCCTGCTCCTGGGAACCCTGAATCTTCTACCAGAAGGTAGGAGCTGGAATTCTGGGTGGAGCATGTGGGTGGGATCAGACACCATTTGTTTTGCCTGTCTGATAATCGACTGCTCGTATATGTTTTGGAGAGATGGGTGTTTTTTAACCCCCATAATCTTCATAGCAGTCTGTACCAGGCGAGCGATCTGTGACTTTGACTGCACTGTCAAGTTACCATACCAGGCAGTGATACCATACCTCATGATTAGAATTAGAATATCAGAATGTGAAATAAAATATTGTACTGTAACATGAAATTAAATAGTTTTGATTACGGTGATAATGTAATCATCATACTGAGGGAGCATTTAAAGTCCACCATCTGATCTTCTTTTTCAAGCTGTTTCTAACAACAGGTAGCAGCAATGACCTAAATGACTCTTAAATGGTGTTAAAGCTCTTGTTGTAAGGTTAATGGTCTTGTCTGTCTTTTGTGGACAGTAGACATGAAGGAGTTTAAATGTGAACATCAGACCCTCTGAAGACCTTCTGATGCAGACTGCTTGACTCTGGAACGATTTACCTTCTTGAAAGAATGAAGTCCCTAAAAGACCGTCTTATTCCAAGAATCTTCATTTCAGAATAACGGAAAGGTTTCCTCTCCATTTCATTATCCACCACAGATAGCTATTTAGATAAATAAGTCAATTGCAAGATGACAACCAGATGAATGTTTACGGATGTTCTTTACAGAGCTCAGGTGTTATTTTGTTATTATTGTTTTTAAATCATGTATGAGAGTTTTTCAGTCTGTGGCTAAGTATGGTTTTATTGTCTAGTGTGATGTACAGCACTTTGGTCCACTCTGCTGTTTTTAAAATGTGCTAAATAAATAAAATGAAGAAATGAAAAATATGATATCAAATATAAACAATATAAACAAAACTGTCTAAAATATTCTGTATAATTATGATAAAAAGTCAAAAACACTCCAGCGTGCAGCTCTGCTTTCATCCCCTCCAGAACCTCCACCAGCCACAGCAGATTACCGTCTCTCTCTTTGTTCTTCTGGAGTTCAATGTGTGAGCAGTTAGAGTGGAGCATTGTTCACAGTCATTGTGTGAATAGCCGTGACGTTTCTAAAGGATTTCATTTCCCCTCCTGAGGCTCCCGAGACTCCCGAGCCTCCTGAGGCCCAGCGTAGGTTCACTCAGACCTCTGCAGAGCATCACAACCCACTTCTATCACTCTGCAGCTGTGTGCGTCACTCTTTAGTGTCCCCTGGTCTCCCAGCTGTGTGCGTCACTCTTTAGTGTCCCCTGGTCTCCCAGCTGTGTGCGTCACTCTTTAGTGTCCCCTGGTCTCCCAGCTGTGTGCGTCACTCTTTAGTGTCCCCTGGTCTCCCAGCTGTGTGCCTCACTCTTTAGTGTCCCCTGGTCTCCCAGCTGTGTGCGTCACTCTTTAGTGTCCCCTGGTCTCCCAGCTGTGTGCGTCACTCTTTAGTGTCCCCTGGTCTCCAGCTGTGTGCGTCACTCTTTAGTGTCCCCTGGTCTCCCAGCTGTGTGCCTCACTCTTTAG